>NW_015151249.1:222524-226247 GCF_000732505.1 Cyprinodon variegatus | reverse complement strand
GTCCTCCAGCAGTCTAAGCCTATAGCAGCAGAACTATAGAGATAGCTCAGGATAACCTAGAAGCTTTATCAAAAAGGAAAGTTTTAAATCTACCCTTAAAAGTAGACAGGGATTAATTAAAGGAACGACTAATAAATCTGCTTAGATAAAAATTGCTGTCATCTTACTTTAAACTGAAAAATTTCTTAGATTTTGGCAAAGACACGTCGACAAGCTATCACATTGCTATAATCGAAGGTTGTTTGTGTTTCCTCTGCAGCTGGACTGAATCCAAACATGAATGTAAACGGCATGGACGTTGGAGGCTTGTCCCTGAAGGAGCCCCCCCAGCCCCAGTCTCGCTTGTCCCAGTGGACACACACCAACTCCATGGACAACCTCTCTGGCAACTCTTCAAATCTGGAGAATAACTTTAATAATAAGCATGGTAGGTTAAAATAAATGAGACGCGCATGTTGCTCTGTTTGCGTACAGCAGAGACCGACAGGGTGCAGAATAGATTTAAATGTCAGGGTTAAAATTTGGACAGTTTATTTTAAATTACTGCCTCAGGGATTTGATCTGATGTAGCTTTTGACTTTGATTGGTCGTTTTTTTATTGCAGCTCTGGGGTTCACTTATTTTCCTCCCCAGTAAAGGCTTATGCAGCGTCTAACAGGTTATCCTCCAGTACTTAGCATCATTTATCTTATCCTCAGCTATACGGCTTCGGGAATTCGTCATCAGCTGCACAATGCATCTTGTGACAAAACGACCCAGAAGATAATAAATGCAGCGTTACTGTTGGAGCGGTGTGGTTTTATCAAATAATATGCTGTGCATGGGTTTGATGCACGGTGGGCGGAGCTACCCTATCCTTTCTTTGCCTGGAACAATGGCAGCGATATTTGCTGTGATCAGTGGGAATAAAGTAGTTAAAATATGTTTTTAAATGAGAAAGTCCTCCTGAAAACTTCATTTGTGCCGTCAGTTCATCCAGATTACCATCCTGCCTTTATATTGTTTATGTCTGAGCCGCTTGAACCCCCACATACCAGCGGTGCGCTGTGACTCCCCAGCAGCAGCTGCCTCAGGCTCAGTCGCCTTTTTCGGGGTTTTCCTCTACTGTTCACGGCGGATGGAAGGTGTTTTCCTCATACGTAATCCAAACTGCAGGCAGCAGGATAATAAAAGCCAACATATTCAGCCGGCAGGTTTCTACATTTTAAGGAGTGATCATAGCGCTCTGCATCAGCAGTGCTGTGTCTGACTCCCTGCCAGCTCCCAGATCAGCTTCTCTGATTGGTTGATGCAGCGCGTCCAGCAGCTAAAGTTCAATTTTTCCAACTCCAGCAGCTGCTGCTTCTGAAGCGCCTCAGATGCTCAGAAGCTCATGAGACGCTGTTTCAGCTGCTTAAAGACACACTTAATACTATCAGCGTTCTGATGGCATTTTACCAAAAGGATTTTTATCAAAAACATAATTAATGTGCACAAATAAGGAATAGTTGCATTAACCATACATGTAAGGGAAGTTTTATGGGGCCCCCAGGAACTTGGGTATTTTGTACTTTCAAAGGAAGTGCAATGTTACACTATTATAAAACATGCTGGGAAAAGTATGTGTACGTTGTTATACTGCAGGAGATCAGTGACTTGAAGCAGGTAAAATTACTTGTTATCTCTCTCAGTTTTGGAAGTTTAATTTAAAATCCAAATGTGAAGCTGATATTTTCTTTAATAATGGTTATAAAAACTTCTGAATCTTTTTACTGAATCACCTCTCCATCCATCAAGGTGCCATGTCTGCTGCCTCCACCCTCGGACCGCCTGGGAAGCCCCCCCAGCTGGAGGACTCGTACAGCCCTTACAATCTAATCTCCAACTCCGAGTCCCCCAGCAGTCCCCTGGTGCCCCCTGACAGCTGGGGCCAAGGAAAGAGCCCAAATGAAAAGATCTCAAATGGGGCCAATATCAACTGGCCTCCAGGTGAGGAGCAAATACACGCAACTAGAGCTTAGCTGTCTTTTTATTGAAATTAACCAATAATATCACCAAACCGAATAGAAAATAATAATAACAGAGCAAGCTTAGCGTGCAGGTTACTTCACCTGAAATGGTTGCACAATGACCTCCGACCCCTCCTTGGAAAGGTCTGAGCCTCTAGTTTCCAATGATGGCAGCCATTAGGGGGCGGGGCTAAAAATGCATACCTGTGATTGCATTACTGCTGCAGAGTCGCACACGTCAGGTGGAATTTTTAATCAAATTTTATTGATTACACAGCTATAAAACATAAAGTATTTGTGAAAAAATTTATTATGAAACATGTTTTAGAAATTTTAAAGCCCTATTTGAAAGGTGTGTGGATGAAACACCATGTGACTGTGTTTTGGCAATTTCTATAAATAGATAAACATGAGCGGGTGTCAGTTGGGTTCTGTTCCGGCCCGCCGGGGTGAAGGGGTTAAAGCCTCAACGCTCCAAATACTGGTCGCCCTGTTGTGAGTCGACAGATTGTTGGAAAAAACAAACGGAGTAAAAGCGTGTTTGCCTTCGATTTCCGTCTGTTTTACAGTTGCCATGATTCAGATGACTGAACACGGTGAATGGTGTCGTTTTTAAGCAGAGCTTGGTAGCATTTAGATGTGCTGCACTGAAGAGAGAAAATTCTGCATTTAAAGCTTAAAATCAGCTCATTCCAGATAACTTTATACCTTATGTCCTTTCCTGGAAGCTGTCTGGGTCTGCAGTCATTATGAACATAGTTTTTGTTCTGACGTCTCAATCCTTTATAATCAGGTGTCGGTTCTTTGCTGTTTCCTCAGAGTTCTGCCCAGGAGTCCCATGGAAGGGCCTTCAGAACATTGACCCTGAGAATGACCCCAACATGACCCCCGGCAGCGTCCCCAGCGGTCCCACCATCAACACCAACATCCACGACGTCAACCGTTACCTGCTGCGGGACCGTAACGGAGGTACGGAGCAAAGCTTCAGATAGTTGGCTCAGAAGCTGCAGTACGGCTGCGCAGTGGCCGCTTTATTCTGATTTGCTTTTATTACACTCCAGGTTTCAACATCCTTCCTATCTTCATGCATCACAATGATTTTCTCTTGTTGTTTGCTCACAACGCTGTGATCTCCACTACAATGCAGCCCTCTCCACAGCTTCTCTACTGCCAAATGGCCAATCTAGCTCTTTCAGTCTGTTGTCCTGTGAAGGAGGCATCGAGGTCCTCATCCAGTATTAGTCTCCCTTCCTCTAAGCCTTTCCCAAACCCCTAACATGTGTTTTCCTCTTACCTATAAAGACCAGAACACAATCAGATTTTGCGTCTGATCCAACAGAAAATTGTATCTTAGAGGTCGTTTTAGCATTTATTGAACGTCAATAGGGATGACTTCCTGCAGGGGGCAGTGTAGTTCCCACTGAGATAGAGCCCTGGTCTGTTTTAGTCGGACTACGCAGCAATTCAGCAGCAATTTAATGGGTCTGACAGGAAGAGAGACGCGGTTACAAAGTAAAACACGTCCGCTTTGGAGGAAAATACAAAATAACATCTGTTTATCACACGGAAAGAGTCGGTTTAAAGTTTTACTTCGCTTATATAGTAAGCAGGACAGCAGGGGTGGTTTTAGGAAAGTTGGGGCCCTAGGCAAAGACAGGCAGAGGGCCCTCTGAATTGAGAAGGTAACACATAAAACAGCGCCATTATCCAGATAGAGAAATGTTAATAGAATAGA
>NW_015151249.1:219696-221832 GCF_000732505.1 Cyprinodon variegatus | reverse complement strand
ACTTAATATTATCAGCGTTCTGATGGCATTTTAGCCAAAGGACTTTTTTTTTTCAAAAACATAATTAATGTGCATAAATAAGGAATAGTTGTATTAACCATACATGTAAACAGAGGTTTATGGGGCCCCCAGGAACTTGAGGCCCTAGGCAACAGCTGATGGTAAATCCCCCCCTGCAGGACAGACTGGTGCAAAAACAACGAATGAAACATTAAAATAGAAAACTTTCCCCATGATTGTTCAGGAAAACTGAAAACGGATAAAGTAGTGATCCTCTTTGAGCCTCACAGAAACCAAAATAATGAGGGATAGATGGAGTATATAAGGGCAGCGTATCCCTCTCACCTCTTTATGGAAAAAATAAGGAAAAACCTCCCAGATCTCTGAGAATCACCTCTCTCCCTCAGTCGCCATAGAAACCGTCCCACTGCGTTTTATTGCTGCATTTTTCTTTTCTTCAGACGTAGATCTCACTATGTTTTTAATAGATGAACGTTTTCTATCTGTTCTGGTCTAAGATGCTGCACAGACTAGTTAAGTGGGGCTTTGTTTTATAGAATGCGGCGCTTTTTTTTTATTCAATTTAATAACTTTTCATAATCTGTCCAAGTCAAATGTGGGAAATTGTTTTAATGTGTTCATAGCAAAGAGACCGAAAACGATCTGAGCAGATCTGCTAACCCTGCCCAGTCAGAGCCTCTCTATAATCAGTGTGACAGGGAAAAAAAAATCAGATCTCAGATTAAAAAGTTCTACTCAGCCGGTCTTTTCAGACTTTAACAGTTTGGTTTAGAAATCTTGCTGTGATTGGAAACAATCTTTGCTAGAGAATAAAAACCACAGCGCAGCGAGCCTCGCCTATCTGCTCCCTGAATCAGTGCCACTCCCTGCTGCAGCGTAAAAAACACTGTGGGCTCTTCTCCTCACTTTCGTTTGTACTAAATGTGAAACCATTGTGCTGTATGAGATCAGAGCTTTAAAAAGGCAAGATAATCAGAGAAGTTTCAATGATTTTCAGTGGAACAGCACATGCATGTTGTTATTGGGGTTTGCCCAATGCATGAGTTTAAAAAAAAAAGCCACATTTATAGTTATAATGTTCTCCTAAATTTTACAGAACAGACATTATTTTTCCAATAGTTCATTAGAATGTATTTAGTTGCTAACCCCTTTTTTGTTTTCTTGTATGTAATCTGACTTCCTCCAGATTTCCTAACAAATGAACTTCTTTTCTCTGAAGGGAAACTGACTGAAATGAAGTCCACCTGGTCCCCGGGGCCCATCGCTCAGAACCAAGCTTCTCTGTCCCATGAGTTGTGGAAAGTTCCTCAGGGGCCGCGCAGCACCGCCGCCCCGTCCCGGCCGCCGCCCGGTCTCACCAGCACCAAACCCTCCTCCACCTGGGGCGGGAACTCTTTGGGGCTGGCTCAAGGCTGGAGCGCCGCCTACTCCTCAGGTGAGCACAGAGCGGCTCCGTGAAACTAAGACGCCTGCAACCCAGAAATGTTTCTGCACCTTGTTGGCTGAGGTCTTCCTTCTTTTTTAGCTTTCTCCTGCTGTAATCCAACCAAACGCCGTTAGATCCCAGGCAGCTACAACCTGCTCTTTATCCAGCCCTTTCAGAACCAGACAGCTCCTGTGTGGGAAGCCAGGCCCCTCCCTGCTTTGCTTCTACTAACCAAGCCTCTTCTGTTAAAGAAGGAAGAGGCTCGTTTAGATCGAATCAAACCCTGTGGTTGATTATTGGTTTTATGTTTCACCTAATATTAGTGAAGTGACATTTTTAATCTCAAAATCTGCTTACATTGACGATTTGGTCTGTTCGCCACTCCCTACGGCTGGGCAATTAATTGCATTTGCAATATAATTGCAATTTAGCAAAACGCAATTTTTAAATTGTAGAGGCTCTGAGTTTTAGTCACATTAGGACACTAAACTTCTCACTCCAGCTTTTTAGGCGACTGTTACACCTTTAAAGTTGGTTTGATGCCAGAAGTAAGAACTTTTTATTGGAAATTGTTAAAGTTAGTTTACAAAGTTAACTAAAAGATAATCAGATTTTATCTTTCTATCAGATTATATCTTTCCTAATAAATTCAATTCAGTTTATTTCTATAGCTCCAATTCACATCATGT
>NW_015151249.1:214684-215918 GCF_000732505.1 Cyprinodon variegatus | reverse complement strand
AGTTTAGTCTGATTCCTCTAAGTCTTTTTTTTTTTTCCAAAGATGTCTCACCGATGTTTGTATGTTGAAGTATGCCAAACCGGTGGCATGGCCTGGTCCTAGATGAGCACTTCTAGAAATACTATTTTTGCAGATATTCCAAACACAGGCTGGCTGCTATCCTGGCTGCTTTCCAGGATATAAGACAGAGTTTTCTACTGTGTTAAATAGTTCATTCCTGCCTGCTGGAGTTCAATTCTCAATTATTTTCACATAGAAAATCCGGGCGAGAATAGTTTTCTACTTTCAGAGCTGTTTTATGAAGCATACCACATACACAGTAGTGCAGTTACAGTAAATCAGAATGTACAGGAGAAAACTAGAGAGTTTATTCTTTACATGGAAACCAGAACTTCCCTGCAAGAGCTATAAAAATTTGAAATTGGAGCTGATAATTCCGGGAACTTGAACCCACCAAAATCTTCCCTAAGTAATAAAATGTCTCCAGCTTATTTCTGGCTGAATGACCTGAATCTGCGTCTCTGTGTTACAGAGGGAAACACATGGAGCACCGACAGCCCCAACAGGACCAGCAGCTGGCTAGTGCTGAGAAATCTCACCCCTCAGGTATGTTTCTGTGCTCCCACATCATCTGTGTTAGATCCTGAAGACGGCAGCTAAAAATGTTTTTCCGTGTCAGATTGATGGCTCCACCCTGAGGACTCTGTGCATGCAGCACGGCCCCCTGATCACATTCCACCTCAACCTGACTCAGGGGAACGCCGTGGTGCGCTACAGCTCCAAGGATGAGGCGGCCAAGGCCCAGAAGTCCCTGCACATGTAAGCTGCCTTACTACTCCTGTTAGAGCAGCGATTCCCAACCGGGGGTGCATCGCATTGCAAGGCGTACATGAAAATAGTTTATTTCTTAGGTAATGAAATAAAATAGGGCTGAGATCTGTTACTTTGTGAGGACCCAATTAAAAAAAAAGAAAAACTGAACCAACCAAAAAGTAAGTTTGCTGTTAAACAGATCCAAACCAAGCAGAGGAACAGGCTGGACGTAAAGAACAGCTTTTCACACTGACCTGTCGGAGCTCATCAAAGCAGCTCAGGTGTCTGGATGAAAACTAATAAAAATAATTAACCTCCTAAAATCCACCCGGTCTGCGGCGACCATTTTTGAAGCGTTTACAACAAGCAGCTCAAAAAACATGAAAACTCCAATAGCAAAATGTTTCCCAATATAGAAATG
>NW_015151249.1:205745-213654 GCF_000732505.1 Cyprinodon variegatus | reverse complement strand
CAAAGCAGCCACAGCAACCTCCCTTTGAAGGCAAGGTGTTTTGATGGCTTATGTGATAACACAACATAAAATGGTGCAAAGTTTGTTAAAATGAAAGAACATTTTTGATTATGAAAAACACCGGCTGTCTTGCAATACATAAGAACGCGAATACGGACTCGTGTTCTAGCCAGGCCTGTTCTGGAGAAGAACACAGGAAAGTGTGGACTCTGGGAGAACGGGAGCACGCAGCATAAATCTGGGTCAACTGGAACAGAAGCGTACTGATGACATCACCACAAGCTCAGCTCATCTGGAGCTGCATTTCACCTCCTGTTATTAATAGTCTCTAGATAATAATAAATTCTGACTTTTTTTTTTTCATTTAGTGGAGGAATAATAATGAACACAGTCAGATAAACACAAATCAAATCAACATTTTGCCAAATAAAACCCAAAACACCTCCATCATAGCCAACGGTGCTTCACACACAGCTATGCAGAGACAGGGCTAATGTTAGCCCTGGCTGTGGTTAGTCTCAAAGGTTATCTGGTTGCCGCCCTCCTCTCAACATCCGACCACTTTTTAATTAGGCACTAAATCAGTAAATGGGCCATATAGTGACGCTTAAAAGTATAATATTCTCACTTCAAATGATTTTAAAATGTACTTTTATTGAACAACAGCAACAGAAAAGAGAACTTTTAACTTAATACTCTGAGCTCTGTGAGCGCTAACCTGGAAGCTGCAGCTGCTGCAGTGCATGCTGGGACAGCTGTCAGTCTGGAGAATGGACAAGTCTGCTCTGATGCATGCTGGGTAAAGAGGGAGGGGCCAGAACAACATGCAGAGATTTTGTCCGTTCTCGGTGTTCTTGTGACTTGGAACAGAACTACGGCTGAAAACCTGATCTGTTTAGTCAGTTCATCCAGATTGCATCAGCAGTGCTGCGTCTGACTCCCTGCCACCTCCCAGATCAGCTTCTCTCATTGGTTGATGTGGAGCATCAAGCAGCTAAAGTTAATTTTTTCCAACTCCAGCAGCTGCTGCTTCTGAAGCGCCTCAGAAGCTCGTGACGCGCTGCTTCAGCTGCTCAAAACGCACTGCAGGACCTTTTGCTGCACCTTGATGCACATCAACCGTTGACTTTACCTGTAAACTAGCTGCTTCTGCTGCCTCTGCTACTTGCAGTCTGAATGTAGCATTAATCTTTTGATGCAGCTGCACTGTTAGGTTTATTACAATGTGAAAGTTTCAGAAGGTTTTCACGTTTAACAAAACTGTAAAATGGGGAAATCCAGCCACCTTTGTTCCTGCTGCATGTCTGTGTTGAGTAAAGCGTTGCTACCAGAGAACCAAAATAAGGAAGACTTCAGGGAAACCTCAGGTTCCTTCTGTCGTCTTGGTTTTTTCCCACATTTGTAGAACTTAAGCATTTTCATTATGACCAGATGGAGTCACATGAAGTGTGTATGTGTGTGTGTGTGTGTGTGTGTGTTGGGGGGGGGGGGGTCACTGTCACGCTGCAATCAGCTGCACTTTCATACAAGGGAATTTTGTAACTGCTCCCATTTACAGAAAAGTCCCTCATATTGCTCAGTCTGTATTTCTGTTTTCCTGTTTTTTTTAACGGATCATTAGAAAGTCTTTAGTTTTTTTTGTTTTTCTCTGAGTAACAAAGTTGTTTTTTTTCTCTAAGGTGCGTCCTTGGAAACACCACCATCCTGGCCGAGTTCGCCGGGGAGGAGGACATCAACCGCTTCTTTGCACAAGGCCAGTCACTGGGAGCCAACACCACCAGCTGGCACGCCAACCCGGGAAGCAATCAGAATCGGATGGGCGGGGCGGCCCAGTCCCACGCCATCGGCCAGTGGAGCAGCGGCGGCGGCGGAGGGAAGGCCAGCGGGAGCGATCTGCTGTGGGGGGGAGTGCCCCAATACTCCAGTCTGTGGGGGCCGCCCAACGGAGAGGACGCCCGCGTGATCGGGAGCCCCACCCCTATCAACACCCTGCTGCCTGGAGACCTGCTGAGCGGGGAGTCCATGTAGGAGGGGGGTGTGATGCCGTGCTCCCCCGCACCTCCACCTGCTGCCGGGGGATCGGAAGCAAAGGAAGAGTTGTAAACAGAAAAAAAAAAAAGGTTAAAAGGAGCAAGAGCAAAACCCAAGCGAATCATGTGGCGATAATCAGCGTTTAGAGAAACTGTTTCAAACTGTGAATCCTAAATCAGAAAGCTGAGGGTCCCTGGAAAAGATCAACACCAACCCTCGCTGCCTCCACTTCCTGTTTCTCTCATCTTTGTGTTTCTCCAGAAGTCAACTGGAGATCAGTTACAGCATCCTAAGAAAGAAAAATCTGAAATTAATCTCTAGCAAAGGGTGTTTTTTTTTTGTTTTTCCTCATTACCAAGTTTTTCCAGAAGTGTAAAAAACGACGGAGTATTAGGGCCGGGCTAGAGGTTTATTTTTTTATTATTAAAGTCATAATACTACGAGAATGAAGTCATCATACCGCAACCACTTTGACATCCTGCCCAGTTTGATGCTGCTGCTAAAAGATTTCCTGATTCGTCAAACCGATGCTAAAGTAGAACTTCACATGATGCTCCACATTCCTCATTTTAGGGAAGAAAGGGATTCTTCTTAGAGTTGTCATAAAATACAACTTTATTCTCGTAATTTTACGACTATTCTCGCTGCAACTTTATTCTCGTAATATTACAACTTTATTCTCGTAATGTTACGATTTTATTCTCGTAATGTTACGATTTTATTCTCGTAATGTTACGATTTTATTCTCGTAATGTTATGATTTTATTCTCGTAATGTTACGATTTTATTCTCGTAATGTTACGATTTTATTCTCGTAATGTTACGATTTTATTCTCGTAATGTTACGATTTTATTCTCGTAATGTTACGACTTTATTCTCGAAATAGAAAAAAAAACCTCAGCCTGGCCCTAATACTGTTGTTAGAAGAAGCAATCAAAGCTGCCATTTCAGACGCTTTTTTTTCCTTTTTTAATGAACAAATGGAAATCCTCCCAGGAGAACTCTGAAACCAACCATTCCCAGCGTATCCGAGGCCAATGACGACGTTCAAAGACCTTTTCTTCTTCTTTGCTTTGTTCCTCAGCACTAATATTAGCCTTAAGTGCTCTCTGGCCCAGGACTTTTCCAAGCCACCTGATTTAGTATTTCTTTCTTTTTTCTAAGTGAAGAATTCGCTGTAATCTTGCACAGTTCACCTCTGAGCCAACGAGTGTTCCCGGAGGCGGCGCAGAGCTCCGGACCGCCCGGCTGGCGCTACCAATCATCTGCTCAGACCCTTGAACTCGTCTCAAATGTTGGGTTTGCACAGCTGTAGACTTTGACGTGTAAAACCTTGCAATTATTGTCCTTTTTTTTTATTATGGTTGTCATATATCATGAGATATAAGCTGCGTGAAGATTAAAGACGCGCCCCTCGCCGCGCGCCAGATGTCCGCTCGGATCTAATCATCGCCTGAAGCCTGGACCCCAGTCGCTTACTGGTGCTTTCTGTCGAATCTTGCTCGCCGTTTGTTCGTCAATCCGCCGGCAAACGGCGAAAGAAACTCCTCAGTTTTTACTTTGATGGGACAGTTTTCATTGTGCAATATACACCATCGACCTTTCTTCCGTCCAAACTCCATCGGGAGCCGTTTTTATTTTATTTTTTTTTAAAGATTGTTGCTGTTTTCAGCGAAAGACTTTGGAACTTCAAAAAAAAAAAACCTCCCACCTCCTTTTTTCTTGAAAACAAGAAAAAAAAAAAACTGATTATTTTCCAGGCCTAAAATCTTTGCAAAGCTGTTTGGTGGTGGGGGGGGGAACAAACTCTAAAGCAAAGAGGAAGGCGGAGGAGCTGGTGGACGGGGGCATTGCTGCTGGTGGACGGGGCGTTGCTGCAAACCGCGCTGATAAAAAGTAACACTGGCAAGAACAATGCACGCTTCCTCTCTGCTGCCACGCCCCTCAGAGACTGAAGCCGCCGCAGCGGGATTTTAGCGCTTCTGGTTACTTTGGCACAATACCAAATTAGAGGGGGGGGGGGTTGCCCCTAATGCAGTAAACCTACGAGTGTTCCTTGCATTTGGTACAAACAGAAGAGACTTCTATAAACTGGTTTGAGCATAGCACTTATAAAGAGCAAATCGATTCAATCCAATAAAAGCGAGCAGAGACTCGTCCTGCTCCTCTACGTACTGTATCTCCATGGAAACGCTCCTTCCTCCTGGAGCAGGACCAGGGCAGAGATTCTACAAAAAAAAAAAAAAAAAAAAACTGCTTCTTTGAACTGTTTTAAAGCGAAGATCACTGTTACTCTGAAATCATTAAGCCTTGTTATGGTGGAGAGGCAAGAGAAGAAGAAGAGGAGTGGATCTGGGGGGGTTGGGGGGGGACATGCGTCCACTGAGTGCCTCTTCGCTGTGCAGAACCTCCTTCTCTGGCTTCTTAACGACCAGCCAATCACGGCTCTCCCTGCCACACATCTCCGAGCGAGGAGGAGGAAGGGCGCCTCCTCCTCCGTCTCTCAGTCCTTTACACAAAGATCACTTTAGCTGGAAGATGTAAGAGTCATATTTCTGGAATTTCTGCCAGTGTACTTTGTATTTGAAGTTTTTTTTTAATGTGTGTGTTTCTGATTGGTCTACATGCAGTTGGTCCAGGAGCTAACTGGCTGCGGATCTACAGCCCTTCACTGTTCATATGCAGAAACACTTTGGTCAGAGGTGCCTCTGTATGTTCATCCTGTGTATTGAATTGCAAACCGAGGATCAATACTACAGACCGTTAATGATTGTGTTCGAACTGCTCGTGCTTTTTTCTGACAGTATTCGTTAGTACGTCCAGGTGTGTGTGGGGGGGGGAGGTTAAAGTCGTTTTGGGCGCGCCGCTCCGAGCTGCTCCTGCAGGCGTCACCCTCTGCCTGGCTGCTACCCTGTAACCTCCTCCTCAACCAGACCCAGTAGCCCCCTGAATGGACACCCACCCACCCTCCCGTACATTTCTATGCAAGAAAAAAGAGGCAGAGAGGAGGGGTGGGCTCCTCACAGCACGTCAAACCCGACTTTACCCGCCTAACGGGCCGCCGCCTCCACTGATCAAAGGTCGGCCGTTTCTCTCCACGCTGAAGACGTCCGTCCAGCTAAATCTCAGGGTAGGGAGTTGATGTTTTGCTAGCATGAGTCGCTGCTCTCCTTATGGGTCCTCTCTGCTGCCAGAGTAAAACTTCAAAAAGCTGCAGCTTCGCTTCATTAGCGCACATTAAAGTTGCCAATGTGTCGTGCCAACGTGAATTAGCCGTGTCATACTTTACCTGTATTGGAGGGGCTCTGATGACCTTTGCAGAGGGTGCAGAAGGCGGGGGCAACAACGGAGCGGCCGCGTTCCCTTTCCTTTCATCCACTGAGGCTTTTTCTTTATCTGATTTATCGTTTATTTGTCGGGGAAGGCCCCACGCTAAGGAGAAAGATCTCCACTCAGTTTGGGGGTTCCAGTTTGCTACAGTGCACAGTCGATGATGGGTAATCCCGGGTACATATTTTTTTAAAAACCAAAAATAGAAAAAAAAATCACATTTTAACGTCATTTTTAAGAAGTTTGACATAAAAATCTTAAAAAATGCTTAAAAATCTAAAAAGAACTATGAAATGTTAAAGCTCTGCACTTCTAGCTGAAACGTGTTCCGGGGTCGCCAGCCTCCACCGCCGCCATCCTGAAGGGGTGGACGCGGCAGCCTAGGCTCCGTTTTGTGGATGCTGTATTTATCTATTTTATTTTATTTTTTTTTTGTGCGTCTCGTGTTCTGCTCAAAGCAGGGCCCCGCTAAAACTGTACATTTCCACACACCCTGACGGCTTTAAGGCCCTCTGCCTCGTTCTCTCTTCCTCTGCAGCTACAAGGAAGAGGGAGGCACATTTCAAGAGGTACAGACTTAAAAAAAAAAAAAAAGAAAAAGAACTAAAAAATATATTTAAAAAAAGTCTGAAATGATGGTTTTAAAAAAAAAAAAAAGGAAATGGAAAAGGCTACCTTTCAGGACTTGGAGTCCTGCAGCACACAAGCAAAAATCACTATTGCCTGTTTCTGTAACTGCCTTGATCCAAGCTCAGACCGACCCAACAGCCCAGGACCTCCCAGCATTCGGTTCTGTCAGTCGAACCCTGACAGCGAAGGGTTTCCCATGCTGCACCAGCATCCAGAGGCTCCACAGCTCCAGATACCAAGCAGAATCTGTTCAAATCATTCACACAGTGGCGGTTTTTGAGTGGAACGATTCGCCCGACGACCGGATCAAATAGGAATTCATCGTTACGGCTGGAAAATGTTTCCTATTCTTTGACGCCTGTGTCGTTAAGCGATAGATGGCACCCCCGTTGTGTTGAATGGGCGCTCCCTGCCTGTATGCACTGTATTTTCTTTCTGGCCCCAAAAGCTTATATCATTTCCTGCACTCTTATTTGGGGGGGCGGGGCTTGCCCAGGATGGGATCTGACATGCAAAAACCGCCACTGTGTTCATATATATACTGTGAGTACCACTTATGGTATCACTTGAACCGTAACCTCCGAGGCTTTTTCTTGTCCCCCCCGAAAGGTCCTGTTTTCTCAAAGCCGATAAAGAGCAATATGTATTTTTCCCTGCAAATAAGCGACGGAAAGGAAAGGATCTGGGGTTTAGGTGGAAACTGATACTTGATTGACTGAAACGGAGTTAGATTATGCACGTTCTGTTTTTTTTTTTTAAAGGCGTACCGTAGTACGGTGTTTATGCGTGTTTGTTTGTGCTTTTATTTTTTCGTTCTTTAAAAACGGCCCAAACTGAAGCACCTGCTAAGTTGCGTAATTTACCCTGTTGTTAAATCGCAGACATATCAGAACGACAAAAAAAAAGGTTCTCTAACAAAATACTTGAATCATGAAGCGCCAATATCTTAATGTGAAGTCGGTAAATTGTTTGTTTTTTCTGTCCATCTGACAGGTACATATATGGGCTTTTATTTTGTAGAGATTATCAGACATGTATGGCATTAGGTTACAGATTTGGAAAAAGAAAAAAAAAATCATCTCAGATGTTTTGTATGAATGTTCGTTTTTTTTAAAAACTATGTTCTCGGCACATGACCTGCTGTTATGTTCCAACTCTGTGTTTTGTGTTTTATTTTAAATGTCTGATTCGTTATTATCTCCTAATGTTGCACTGAGTGTCTTCTACCGCTTGCTCAGCTCATCGTAGGTAAACGCGAAGTTCAGAGGGACGACGGTGTTTAACTCCCCCGCCCACCGTCTGTAAAAATGATCTACCTTATAGTGGCTTTTATTGTGGGATAATCCAGTATGAGGATTATCGTGGAGAATTGCACCATTTTGTTTAAGTTACGTAAACATGTAGCAGAAAACATAAAAAAAAGTCCAAAAAAATGTTTAAAAACTTTAAAAATTCTACAAAAAAAAAAGAAACAAGCTAACTGTGGCCATAGATAGCTGTAGGAGGACTAGTAATCCAGGAGTGAAAGTGTCGGAAATGTAAAGGGATAAATTAGCATGGGAGGGGAGTTTGTTACGACTTATTTCAGAGGTGCCTATCTTTTCTGTCTTTGGTTTTTTTTTTCGCAAAAAAAAAAAAAACCACCCGTCGTTTACAAGCATTTCATTTTTTTTTCGAAGCTGAAGAAAACAGGACTCTACAACTCGAATGTTCTTTAAAAGGACAAAGCTCATCTTTCATCGGATAGGGATGTGGAAATCTCGTGAAGATTTGATGCTATTTCCGAACTCTGGGCTCGATCAGTGTTTGTCGTTTAAAAAAAAAAATAATCGTTTAATTTCTCTTTTTTTTTTTGTGACTATCTCTGCGTGTATTGAGTTGTGATTTAATGTTAACTGTAACACTGCGACACAGTTC
>NW_015151249.1:204488-205735 GCF_000732505.1 Cyprinodon variegatus | reverse complement strand
GAACTGTGTCGCAGTGTTACAGTTAACATTAAATCACAACTCAATACACGCAGAGATAGTCACAAAAAAAAAAAGAGAAATTAAACGATTATTTTTTTTTTTAAACGACAAACACTGATCGATCCCAGAGTTCGGAAATAGCATCAAATCTTCACGAGATTTCCACATCCCTATCCGATGGAAGATGAGCTTTGTCCTTTTAAAGAACATTCGAGTTGTAGAGTCCTGTTTTCTTCAGCTTCGAAAAAAAAATGAAATGCTTGTAAACGACGGGTGGCTTTTTTTTTTTTTTCGCGTAAAGTGGAGCGCTTTACATGTGAAATCAGAGTAAAAATTGCTTTACATTGATCCGTTTGTTCGGAACGACAAAGTTTAGTTTTGTTCTTAATGTTCTCGCCGCTGCAGTTTAGTCGGGAGTTTTTCGAAAGCCATTTTTTTTCTCTCTTTTCCTTCAAATCGTCTCTCCTGTCTGTTGTTCGTTCCTGTGACTGAGATGTTTCCTCCCATGTAACAGGTGGTTGTAAAAGGATTCTGATCTATGCACAAGTGGGAGGGACTAGTCCAAACACCCCCAGGTGTACTGTTGTTTTTTTTCTTTCATCTCTCTACACCAGGGGTCTGCAACCTGCGGCTCCAGATGCGGCTCTTTGGACCGTCTACAGCAGCGCTTAATAGAGGCTAGGATGTATATAAAGTGCGTGGAGTTAGGAAAGGTTCAAATTTATTTAACGTCTTCAGACGAAGAGATAGAGCTCTGACTGGCAACCTCATAACATTTATACCTTATAAAATTCCCAACACACACACACACTGCCCAGGGGAACCAACCCACCCCCTGCATAAAGAACTTTCTCACACTTAAACATTTGGTTATTCCCAAGAAGAAACAGTTCAGGTTTCCCGTTCACAGCGTGTGTGAACTCATTCTTATCTCTCATGACGCTCCCGTCAACCTTCACTGCAAAAAAGATCCAGAAATTAGTAATAATGTCTTAAATTTAGCGTATTTACCCTTAATTTGAGCAGGTAAATAAGATTATTTGCCAATGGAATGAGTATTTTTACTCTGAAAATAAGAAAATTAGATAATATGTATTTGAAATAAGACAATTTCATATTTTTTTTCTTATTTTAAATGTAAATTGTCTCAATTACCACCTCCGTTCAAGAAAAAATGCACTTATTTTAGGAAAAAATTACTTATTTAGATGTACATTTTTTGCAGTGTTGTCTAGAGTTTGGAGGCA
>NW_015151249.1:201687-203263 GCF_000732505.1 Cyprinodon variegatus | reverse complement strand
TAAGAAAACATGCAAATAGAAACAGACAAACTTACCTCACTGGAAAAACAATCTAGAAATAAGTAAAAAAAATTCTTAAATTAAGTGTATTTATCCTTAATTTAAGTAGGTAAATGAGATGATTTGCCAATGCTATGAGTATTTTAACTCTTAGAATAGGATAATTAGATAAAATTCACTTGAAATAAGACAATGCAACTGCGTGTTCTTATTCTAAATGTAAATTGTCTTGCTCTATTGGCAAAAGGTCTCTTTTACCTTCTCAATTGGAGAACAAATGCACTTATTTTAAGTAAAAAGGACTTATCTAGATTTTGATTTTTTTCAGTGCTGTCTATGTCTCTGAAAGGGGGGTCGTTAAAGGGAATAGTTGGCCTGGCTGAATAGGTGAGGTCTTGTGTTCTCCTGTAAAGGCGTTGGGGCTGCGATGATAGCGGGAAGGAATCAACTCTAACGCTGCATTGAAGGTATTTGAAAGCTGGAATCTGCGACCCACCCCCCCTCTGTTTAAGGTTGGTTTTTCTTTCTTTCCATAGATGGCTTCCTTCACGTCCCTCTCAAACCGCCTGTCTTCTTTATCCAAAATGTGAACATTCTGGTCCTCCAAAGAATGTCCTTTGTCCATCAGGTGTAGATGGATCGTAGGGTCTTGTGCCGGACTGAACCAGAGTTCAGCATAAAATACAAATAAAGCTCTCAAAATATTTTATTTAGTCCAGAGGTTTTGTTGTTTTAGGTGAAATTTAATTATGAATTAACTGGGATTAAGCAAGTTTCTTAAAGGTTCTCCCGTAAAAGTTCAAAAAATATCCACTGGACTTGGTTTCCAAGATTTGAAGACATTTCTCCACCTCTCCAGGATGCTTTCCCAATTCAAACGTCTGGATCCGCAGTGAGTTTGAGTGTCTATAGAGACAAAGCCTTGTATCGCTTGGAAACATGCAAATGGAAACCATAACTCACTGCGGATAACTATGAAATACCAAGACACTTGGTATTAAATTAAATGCTTTTTTAATTTGTATCTGTTCTAAACATTGAGAAAACAATGCTTAGAATGTTTTTAACAAAATAAAACGAAGTCATCAGATGAGCAGGACGGAGTGAAGCTTCATCTTCAGGCTGAAGTCATGAGTTCAGACATCAGCTGTATGAAGGGAAGTCATTCATCAGGTTACATCACATCGTAAACAAAACCTTAATGTTCATCAGTTTAAGAATATATTCTGGTTGCCACATCGCCAGACAGGACACTGTTGGAAAAAAAAATTAAAATAAGACCTTCATATGATTAAGATAAACACAGTTTGGTCATGAAACGGAAGGAAAGTAAACTAAATAAAATTTTACAACAAAAAATAAAATACCTGGAGTTCTGACCCAGTCCGCTAACCATCCCAGTCTGGTCAAACTTTGTTTTTCTTAATAATTTTATCTTTATTGATTCTCAAGAAATTATCATTTACATAAACATTAATTACATTTGAAATAAGGTGGACGAATAGGCCATTATATCAGTCTATACAGAAATACAACCTCACTTCCCCCCGAGAACGATTATAAAGCACGTAGTAAA
>NW_015151249.1:198825-200292 GCF_000732505.1 Cyprinodon variegatus | reverse complement strand
AAAATCAGCAACCAGTAAAAGTCTGGAGACATTTTTTTATTATAATCAATTATAATCAGTTACAGTAGAAGTAGAAGTATAGATACTGCAGTTTAAAAACACTCTGGTAAAAGTTAAAGTATCAACTTGACCTTTTTACGCAAAAGTGAAAAGTATGCGCTACAAAAACTACTTAAAGTATAAAAGTATAAAGTAACCTTTAAAAAAAAAACAGCCAGATGCCGCTATATGAACTGAAGGCTCAATTTTTCGACTATTTCTAAAAATTCTGTGAGATAGGTCCAAGGATGAGGGAGGTCTTGTTGGTCTCTGTTTCCCGATACGCTCTCGCCTGTGTCCGACCTTTCAGACATTTCATCTTTTTCTGAATCCCACATTGTAGCATGGCATAGACAATTCACGTTAGCTTCTGATGGTTTCCTTTAGCTAACCAATGAGTGTTTGCGTTCTATGACTCATCCAATCACACTAGCTTTCACTAGATGTGGGTGGAGCCAATGATCTGCATTGGATGGAGCACATGACGGGAAATAAATATTTAGAAACATTAAACCGAAGCCAAGAGTAACGAGTAACGTTTGTTTTAAAAATGTAAGGAATAAAAAATACAGATAATTCTATAAAAATGTAATGAGTGGAAATCAGAAGAAGGAAGAAAAATAAGTAATGGAGTAAAGTATAGATACTTAAAAAGTACAGTAATGAAGTATTTGAACTTTGTTACTTGACACCTCTGATCAGTTACTTTAAACAGAATTTAACACTGAAATCAAAAGAGGTTTTTATGCATCCATGTTATACATTGAATTTTTAAATAAAGAATATAAAAAATAAGTTTTTCCATTTTAAAATGTAAAGTATTTTTTTGAAGTAGAGAACAATAATCGTTCAGTTTGGTATATTTGGGAACAACCAAATGTTCAAGTGTGAGAAAGTTCTTTATGCAGGGGGTGGGTTGGTTCCCCTGGGCGGTGTGTGTGTGTGTTGGGAATTCTGTAAGGTATAAATGTACTGAGGTTACCACAGTCAGAGCTCTATCTCTCCGTCTGAAGACGTTAAATAAATTTTAACCTTTCCTAACTCCACGCACTTTATATACATCTTAGCCTCTATTAAGCGCTGCTTTAGACGGTCCAAAGAGCCGCAGGTTGCAGACCCCTGCTTTAAACCAAACTACGAAGTTCTTCTTATATTTGGCGAATTTATGTTTGAATATTTTGCAAAAAATGTTTTGGTGCATGATGGGGTTTTGCATCTAAAGCCTCCTGTTTCCCGTCTTACGTGCAATGTTGCCAGCAGGGGCGTGCATACATAGACACTAGGTGGTGCTAAAGCACTAGGAAGTTTGCCCTTTATCAACGAAAATGCCCTCTTAAAACTCGTTTTTTTAATATACTTTTTTATTATTAATATTATTAAGATTTTACTGAGGCCGGTTTTGAAATGATCTTTTGAAAACCTGAGCCA
>NW_015151249.1:196918-198257 GCF_000732505.1 Cyprinodon variegatus | reverse complement strand
TCAAATTGGGCGAGATTTCGTACATCCAGGCGGTTTATGAAAATGTTTTGGTCTGGAAAACAGGAGGCAGTGACATCTGATGTCACGTTCCTGTTAATAATGTGGGAATAAGCGGGCCGGTGTAGATGGGAAAATGCCAGGGGCCAAAAATCGCTCCCAGTCCAGCCTGACCTGGTCTAACATTTTATTTCTAAGGATCCCTGCTGGGGAAGAGGGCCCCAGTCGGGCTCTCATAGTGGTTCCCAGGGCTGCTTCTCTTCAACGGGCAGTTTTTGTACTCGGAGGACTCGACGTCCTCCAGCTGGAGAGGGGCCAGTTTTCTTCTGGGAGACCCGATCATCTCCTCGTAGATGGGCGCCGGGGAGTTTGACTTGGGGCTCTGACGGGCCTTACCCTAAACACCATCGAAACACGACAGGAGAAGAAAAACAAATCAGGGAACTGAACAAACTAAGAAACGACAAACTCTCGATTTCCTGTGTCAAAATCAGAGTTTTTCATTCTCTCTTCCAGATTGTCTACAATTATTCAACCTCCAGAGGAGTTAAAACCTTTCAGGAAAGTATGAAAAAAAAACCTCTTTTCTTTAATCATTATATGATTAAAAAAATATTGCGAAACATAAAATATGTGTTGCTGCTAAGCTTTTAGAAAAACATGCTGACAACTTGCAGCAAAGCTTATGAAACCAGAGCGGTTTTTGTGGTGAGCTGGAGAGGAACTACTCTAGCACGCTCTGAGCTAAGCAGGTGCTGTTTTTTTACCCCCCTCCCCTCCTCCTTCTATGAGCGACATCTAATTGCAGCAACCTGCAAAAAAAAAAAATCACCTTAGAAAGGGCGACACATCCAACGAGGATCAGGAGGAGGATGAGGACGCCCACGGCGCCTGACAGGGCGTAGAGCAGCGTGGGGTAGCTGGAGCAGACGCACCGGTTGGCTGCAGGAAACAAAAACAAAAAAAAAAACACACAGACACGTTTAAGATAAAGACAATTTCATTGTGTGAGATATAGAAAAAGGTGATAAGAGAATGTGCGCATTAACAGCTCATGTGAGTCGGACTAAAAGCAGAAACCACAGACTTCCTTCCTCCTGAAGCTGCAGTTTGAATTTATTGTTATTTGAAGGACAGCGGTTACTGCTGAGAGGAGGAGATGGAAAGATCCGGAGCGTTCATGAATAAGAACCCACAGAACCAGGTTATCATCGTAACGCAGAGGAACTGATATGATCCACACACTTTGGCCGTTAGCAGGAGAGGAATCTAATCCCTGACAGCTGATTGGCTGGAGATGTTTTGATAGTAGAAGCGATCACCGTTTACATTCTGTGTAGTC
>NW_015151249.1:191641-195502 GCF_000732505.1 Cyprinodon variegatus | reverse complement strand
TGCACACCACCATGCTGCCACTACCGTGTAGAGCTATGTGGATGGTAGTTTCAGAATAATAAACTGAACTTGAAAGCATTGTTTGATCATTCTGATTAAATTGTGTGGTTGGAAAATTTAGTTTCTCTTATTTCATATATTAATTAATGCTATTTATTCGCTATAAAAGTTTCCATTCAGCCTTTTTCACCTGCAGAGCCACACAATTCCCTTGAGCGAGGGCTGTTTTTAGACATTCTTTCTTCCCATAACAAACCAGATTCTTTCTCAAGGTTTATTCATAAATTTTTACAGTTTAACCAAAGTGTAATTTGTTTTGAACTCATGATAAGTTTCCATTATTGGAAGTAAGGAGGAGCGAACGCTGCCCAGGTCAGAACAGGGCTGATTACCGTGAAATAAGGACCGAATGATGAACTGTTCTCTCTTTAAAAAGATTAAAATAAATTGCTGACTGAGTGAAATCCATCGATCTCCGTTTATTTAACTGGGGTGAATAGTTCATTACTTTTTTTCCACTACAATCTTTTTTTCTTTTTTCTAAAAAAACAACCTGAACTGATTCAGTTCCGTTGAGCTTGTTGCTGGGCCTGTTTATGTTTCATTCTTTAGGGGAATCAAAGTAAAAGATGCACTACTTTATGTTGTCTTATCAAACAAAACAATCAAATAAAAGTTTGTATAGCGACAGAATATTGGAAATTAAGTGTTTAAATTAAATAGCAATGGAAGTGCATCAGTCCATAGACAACATTATCATTGATAATGTCTATTAAGTTGTCTTTAGAAAAACTGAGAAATGATCTCAACTTTGGTGGCGTGGGTGAGGGGGGGTTGGGGGTGGGGGGGGATATTTATAACCAGAGTTAGCGTGTTTATTCTGATAAACATTGCGGTTTGGAAACTTCTGTCACTTCAGAATGTTGTTAGGTTGTTGCATCAAGTTATCAGATCGCTCATCTACAGCAGGGAGCTTTATTTGGTAGCAGAAACACATTATGTTACTTTTTTTTTTTTTTACAGTGTCCTGTCTGGCAATGTGGCAATAAGACTAATTGTCTTGATGCCAAAAAGAGCCCAACAGATTTTACTAATAATTATGCAGGGAGTTTTACAGTTTATATGGACGCTGCAATGTAAGTAGAGCAGAAAAACAGAAGAAGAAAAANACGAGAGTAAAGTCGTAACGCTACGAGAATAAAGTCGTAACGCTACGAGAATAAAGTCGTAACGCTACGAGAATAAAGTCTTAACGTTACAAGAATAAAGTCGTACCATTACAAGACTGGTAATTTTACAACTTTATTCTCGTAACGTTACGACTTTATTCTTGTAACGTTGGGAGAATAAAGTCGTAACGCTACGAGAATAAAGTCATAACGCTACGAGAATAAAGTTGTACCGTTACAAGACTGGTAATCTTACGACTTTATTTTCGTAACGTTATGACTTTATTCTCGTAATGTTGCGAGAATTAAGTCATAACGTTATGAGAATAAAGTCGTAACGTTACGAGAATAAAGTCATACCATTACAAGACACGTTATTTTACAACTTTATTCTCAACGTTATGACTTATTTCTCGAAATGGAAGAAATAAAAATCTCTAGCCTGGCCCTAATACTCTATCGTAGGAAAAGGGAGAAATAGACAGACTGACACAAAACTACTGACCTATTATGAAGGCCTACAGTTCAGAATTCATGTTTATCTTAATAAACACGTATTAAACACAAATGCATCTTATTCATTATCATTTATTTTCATCCCCAATTATCAAAGCTTTGTCAAGCAGTTTGGAAACAGGTGATAATCCCTTCTCTAATTCATCACCTGGCATAAAAAACCTTAATCCGTGCTACTTAAACTTATCATTTAGGTAGCACACACACATATCATCCTTATCTTATCTTATTCTTATATCTTATTTGTACTTTCAATCATATTTTTCTCTCCTCTGTAAACGGTTGCACTGCCAGAAAAAAAAAACTCCCACAAGGGATTAATAAAGTAAATCAAATAAACCATTTTAATCTAGATTAATTCCAAGTTTACAGTGAGATTAATTTAGATAAAAAAATGTATCTATGCCCAACACTACTTTTGCTATATACTTTTAACTGCAGTTTTGGTTTGTTTTTAGAGTTGTTTATTAGTCACTATTATTCTAACTATAAGTTTTTGTCCATTTTTATTATATTATAAATATGTCTTTAAATAATAAAGACTAGACAGGAAATAACATAAAAACGGTTCATTTTCTGCAGATTTAAACGGAGCGCTTGGGAAAAAGATCAGTTATCAAGACTTCTAAAAAGACTGAACATGAAAACATTTTTCCCTCGAACTGCGGTTGATGAAAGAGGTTAGAGGTCATTTGTGTCCTGGAGGGGCTGAAGCTCCCTAACCCCTCTTTCTACGACTGAATGTTTGATTTAGGAGCGTCGTATTAATCTCTTGCTTTCTTGTTTCATCATCGTTTCCTGATGTTCTGATCTAACATTTGTTTTCTGTCTATAAAACGGTGTGTTTAGTGATGCTTTCTAAAGTCTTCTCCTCAGGCGGTGCTGAAACGTAGCTCACTCCAGTCGTGTTTCTGCAGATTTCCCTGGAGGCCGTTGAAAGCCTGGGTCTCCTCCTGGAGGGCTCGGTGGGCCACGGTAAAGGTATTCAGCCCGTCCACAGGCTGCTGACCAAAGGTCCGCTCCAAGCCCAGTCAGGATTCTCGTCGCTGAGCCGCTCCTTCCCTCTGGACAAACTCCTGTCGTGTCTCCAACAAAACCTCACGCTCAACCCGTTCGGGATGACCGCCTGCCTCCAGTCAGGGAAGAAACTGGCCTGGGCTCAACAAGGTGTGCCTCAGTCTGCTGCCTTCCGCCTCCTTCACCCTCAGACCTGCTTCCTTTTCTCTGCCCTTTGACTCTCGGCTTGCTTTCTGTTCCTCCCAGTGGAAGGAGCCATGAAGAGAGCCAAGATTGCCCGGAACACCCACACGGCCGCCGCCGGCAGTAAGATTGTGCTGATGTCCCAGGTCATCAAACAGACTCTGGCCAAAACGTCTGACAAGCTGACCGGAGCCAACCTCAAGATCCACCGCTGCTCCGAGGCCTTCATATACCTGCTGTCTCCTCTCAGGTGGGGCCGCTTTCTCTGACGCTGGGAGCGTTTGGCGCTCTGGGACTCGGACTCAGCTGTGGTTTCTCTTTAGGTCCGTCAGCGTCGACAAATGCCGCGACTGCACAGTGGTCCTGGGTCCCGTACAGACCAGCGTCCACATTCACGGCTGTCAGAATGTTCGCGTGGTGTGCGTGGCCGGCAGGGTGGTGGTCGGCGCCTCGTCCAGGTGCACCGTCCACGCCCTGACCCCCACCTGCCCGCTGCTTCTGCCCGGTAACTCGAACATAACCCTGGGTCCCTTCCATACCTTCTACCCGTCGCTGGAGGACCACATGGCCAGCGTGGGGCTGGCTGTGGTCCCCAACGTCTGGGATCAGCCTTTGATTCTGGGAACCGAGGGCCTCGCCGGCCCCCTGTCCAAGTCAGACACCTCCTGCTATCGCCTGCTGCCCCCGTCAGAGTTCCACGCACTGGCCGTGCCCTTCCAGATGGACGGCGACACGTGCGAGATCCCTGGTGGTCTGCCGCCGGCGTACCAGGCGGCGCTGAGTGAAAAGAAGAAAAGGATTCAGAGCTGGCAGAGAACGGTGATGGAGGCCCGGCTAAACAAGTGAGTGGTCAAGAGGTCCACAGCTGGACTGATGTTTCAATTCTATTCAGTTCATTTCTATAGCGCCATTTCACAGCATGTCATTTCGAGGCACTTTCCAGTTCACCAGATCATCCAGTCAGATTGATTCAAAG
>NW_015151249.1:189524-190955 GCF_000732505.1 Cyprinodon variegatus | reverse complement strand
TTTAAGGCTAGCCTTAAAAGTAGACAGGGTGTCTGCCTCATAGACTTAAACTGGTAGTTGGTTCCACAGGAGAGGAGCCTGATAACTAAAAAGATCTGCCTCCCATTCTACTTTTAGAAATTCTAGGAACCACTAGTAAACCTGCAGACTGAGAGCGAAGTGCTCTGTTAGGAACATAAGGAACAATCAGATCTCTGATACTGGATAGAATTTGTTCAGGAAAGAAAAGTATTCACACCCTCATAACTGTTCAAATGAGTCCTGGAAATGGACCAACCAGCAGAAAGATGGATCTATCAGGTTTAGGTCCTTCCTGATCACATCCCCACAGCATGATGCTTTCACCCTAAACATCGATCTTTGGCTCTACAGTCCTTCCTCTTCACCATCATTTGCTCCATCATGTTAGGATGTGAGGAAACTTTAAGGGGTGTGAATACTTTTGCTGAAATGGGTTTGTCTCTGTGCTTCTGTGTTTGCAGGGAGCAGACACAACAGTTCCAGGAGTTGGTGGAGTTAAAGTTCCATGAGTGGCTTCTAGAAACCGGCCACCGACAGGAACTGGACAGCCTGATCCCGCCCACCATGACCTCCGCCACGAAAGACGGCAGCCGGATGAAAGAAGCCAAAGCTGTCAGCGTAGCAGGAGGAGACGGAACTGCAGCTACTGCTTAATGAACATGAAAGGACAGGCAGCTAGGGAGCGGCTGCAACGGCATGTCGCAGAGCAACATGACGAGGCTTCCTGTCTGTGGATCAAAGGTTAAACGGGCATTTAGAAAACAAAACTACTGAAGATCTGCTTCATGGGTTCAAAACATTCAGAAGAGTTTCTGCTTCCCACAGAACCTGGAGAGACGTTCAAGACAGGATATCCAGAAATAAAACCATGACGTTCTGCTGATGTTTTGATGATGAAAAGCTGTACCTGCTTATGCTGCTAAAATAATATTAAATATTGACAGAGATTATACTTTCTGTTCCATTTATTTTTGTTAAGTGTAATTTGTCTTCAGGTGTTTGGAGAGAACCTTATTTGATTTTCCTGTTTTTCTCATTACAGAATAAAACTAGTCAGACCTGCAGTGTTAACCTTCCTGTTTGAGGTGGCAGCCATGTTGGTATTTAATGTTTAGTTAAAGAAAAATACCACGTCTTAAACTCTGGGCGTGTCTGTATATTGTCGCAGCCTTTAATGAATCAGATAATGCAGAACCAGTGATAATGTCAGAACTGTTCTGACTCGCTACCGGTTGGCCCGATTACCAGCTGATCTCTCTGTGCAACAGCTGATCTCCTTGTGTAACTGCTGTTCTCTTTACGTAACAGCTGTTCTCTCTGCGTAACAGCTGATTTCCATGTGTAACAGCTGTTCTCCGTGTGTAACAGCTGTTCTCCGTGTGTAACAGCTGTTCTCTCTGCGTAACAGCT
>NW_015151249.1:180074-185723 GCF_000732505.1 Cyprinodon variegatus | reverse complement strand
CATTCCAAAGTTTTGGAGCTGCAACAGAAAACGCTCGATCCCCTCTGAGCTTAAGCCTTGCTTTAGGCACCGTCAGGAGCAGCTGATCAGCATTAAAAGAGCATTAAAAAGCATTAAATTAGAGTTATTCATTTCTGTATAAACACTGTATTAGATTGCAGTGCTGCATTTGATACACTTCATAATATTCTTTTAGAAAGACTTGAATATTTTGTAGGAATTAAATGTGTTATTTTTGATCAGGACCTGTGATTTCCATAACAGCACAGAGGAGCGGGTATTCAAAGCAGACAGTCAGATATTTCAAAAAGTGTTTATTTGTAAGTAAACAGCCAGGGCGTCTAAGGCAGGAACCTCTGGTCTTATAGTTCAGTCAGTGCCCAGAGAACAAGTTGGGTTCCAGCCGGCCAGCTGCCAACGAGATGCGGTGGACGCTGCCCAGGTAGTGCCAGACGCTGAAGTCCCAGAGGACAAAGAACAAGCAGGAGATCAGATCCTGCTGATTTCGAAGGAGTACGAAGATCAGAACCATGTGTAATAGCTGCTCTCTGCATTTTTACAGTGTGTAACAGCTGTTATCCATGTGTTATAGCTGTTCTATGAGTATAACAGTCGTTCTTCATGTGTAACAGCTGTTCTCCGTGTGTTAACAGTTTTTCTCCATGTGTTATAGCTGTTCTATGAGTGTAATAGCTGTTCTCCGTGTGTAACAGCTGTTCTATGAGTGTAACAGTCGTCCTCCGTGTGTTAACAATTTTCTTCATGTGTTAACAGTTTTTCTCCATGTGTAACAGCCGTTTTACAAGTGTAGCAGCTGTTCTCCGTGTGTAACAACTGTTCTCTGTGTGTTAACAGCAGTGCTACAAGTGTAACACCTGTTCTCTGTGTTAACAGCTGTTCTCGGTGCTCTTTGACTGAATTTGGGGTATTTTGCAGAGAAGGATGGACATAAACCTTTCTGCCTCTAAGTGTCACTGCAGCTGGAATTGAAGGAAAGAAGAGGTTCAGGAAAGTGTAGTCTCAGAGACTCAATATAAACCTTCTACACCTTCTAGATTTTTATATCTATAAGCAACATTTTTGCTCTTTCTATTCTACGCTGTCTTTTATCGCATAAAATCCCAAAAAATATGTAACTTTTTTTTTCTTTTGCCTCTGGGTTGCATTTCTTTGGTGCATTTTTTGAGCCATATACAAATTTCTAAAGAAATAATAGAATTGATGGTAATAGATTTCCAGTGCTCTATGTGGATGAATCCAAAGGGAAGCTTAGTTGTGAGTTGGCAGGCTCTCACCATGTGTTACAGTGGGCACAGGACCCAGCTAGTTGAAAAATGGGGGTGAGTGGACGCGTACCAGTGCCCAGCCATTATGCCGTAATCCTTCCATGCTTTTCTGGAAAAACTGAATAGCACTAGAATCACTGACTCAATTTTTGGATCTCATTTTCATGACAAAGCGATTGTTCCCCTTTTACTAGCGCCGTTGCTGTTTCTAAATCTGGGGGAGCATGGGATATAAAAGGCAGCAACTGAACGGCTGGTCAACACCGAGACCTCAGGGAATCCACCAGCATCACCGATCAGCATCACCAAGGCGGTCCCAAACGCTGTAGCCAAGATGGGCAGGGTGAGTTTGCACGAGGATCCCTCTCTGCAGGGAACTGCTGTACCGGAGGGTGTGGGGGTTATTCCAGTAATAGTAAAGTCATTACTATATAAAGGCATTAATAACTTTCCAAGCTCTCTAAGATCAGCCATACCTTGGAGACCCCTCAATAGCTAAAATCTTTTCCTCAGATCATCTTTTACGAGGACAAGAACTTTCAGGGTCGTCGTTATGAGTGTGACAGTGACTGCACTGATTTCCACTCCTATCTGAGCCGCTGCAACTCCATCCGAGTGGAGAGCGGGGCGTGGGTGGTGTACGAGAGGCCCAACTTCATGGGCTACCAGTACGTCCTGACCAGAGGGGAGTACCCAGAGTACCAGCGCTGGATGGGACTCAACGACCGCCTCTGCTCCTGCAAGATAATCCACTTTGTGAGTCAACCCTTCCACAGCCCGTTCTAACTGGGTTTTTTTGGACTGCAGCTTCAGTAAATTATTGGAGATCATGGCTGGTTATTTATGCAACCAGTGCCTGTAGGGCTCAGTCAATAATCAGTAGAGGATATGGTCTGTGTGACCCTCAGCCTGCAGAGTTCGTCTAAAAACCAAAGCTCTGAGCTCAAGCTGCTTGTGCACAGTGGTGTGAAAATGTTGTAACCTTTCTCTTTTTTTAGCACCACTCCTACAGATTCATTACAGTCACCTTTTCCCTTCTAACGCTGGTTGCATGTCTCTCTATCCCCTCCCCTGTTTGCTTGCAGACCAGCGGGACCCCATACAAGATGCAGCTCTATGAGAAGTCCGACTTTGGCGGCCAGACCGTGGAAGCCACAGACGACTGTCCCTCACTCCTGGAGAAGTTTCGCCTGAGAGAGGTGAACTCCTGCAAGGTCTATGACGGCTGGTGGGTTTTCTACGAGCGTCCCAACTACACCGGGCGCCAATACCTCTTGGAGAAGGGCGAGTATCGCAAGCCTGGTGACTGGGGCGCCGTCAGTCCTACAGTGCAATCCTTCAGGCGCTTCAAGGAATGATTGAAACTGGACCCAACTAACTTAAATGATCTGAAGAAACATTAAAAGCTGGAATTGGGGAATTGTCTTCTTCCAACAAACTGTGATCTTGTATTGAGGTCTCAAAAATAAAAGCGTCAGTAGAAAAAGTCATTGAGTTTTCATTGCCTTCAAATCAGTGTTAATTTCGTCAACTATGACGATGACGAAGAAAATATTTCATCAACGCCCCTTTTTCCCGTGACAGTGACGCACAAAAATTGTTTCCAGAAAATAAAAATATGACGAACATAAAAACTTATTTTCGTCAACAAGACTAAGGCAGACGAAATTTACGATCCATTGACGAATGGACATTAAGAATTGTAATTTTTTATTATTAATTTTTAATTGTTAATATAAGTGTTTCTTGAGCTTCATAGAAGATTACGCGTTGTTGCCCTTTTTGTCCTTACACAGAACCTGTCCCACAGTCCCTCGCGCCGCTCAGTCAGTAGCAGCACAGGGTTTATACTCATAGCTCAACTTTGCAGTCATTGCGGATACCGGTGTGCGGTTACGCCTGGATGTATGGTGCCATTTCGTTTAAAACGCAAAGGAAAACACCGGAAGAAGGACGCCACTAAAGAATCTGCAGCTTCAACATGGCAGAGAAGAACACAACGAATCTCAAGCAACATCTGAGGTTCCAGCATGCTGCCGTATGGAAGAAGGTAAGGAACCAACTAGATTCCTGACACAGTGATGCCACAGCCAAATCAGAGGTTGGGGAAGGAAGGGAAGTCTGTTGCAGAGATGTTGGGATCCCCCCCACCGTACAAACCTGACGCCAAAGAGCAGAATGCCCTGGAGAACTCAATGGCAAAGTGGATTGTGCGTTCTGGCCTGCCTGCAAGAACCATTGAGGATGAAGACTTTGTGGATATGATGAAACAAGCCGACAAAAGGTTCAATGTGTGCAGTGTGATATATGCTAAAAAAAGGGAATCAGTGTGTATGAAGTTCTATTCTGCACAGTGTTATATAAATAAAATAGAGAAAAAGAGAAGCAGTGTGCGAAGAATTTTTATTCTGTATAGTATGATATAGGCCTATATGTTTAAAAAAAAGCAGTGTGTGGAGAAGTTCTATTATTTACAGTGTTGACTAAAATGACTAAAATTTGACTAAGACTAAAATTGATTTTGCTCATTTAGACTAAGACTAACTCTAAATCGGGAAGGCAATGACTATATATGACTAAGACTAAAATAGATTTTTGTCATTGTGACTAAGACTAAATTAAAAAAAAAACTGACGAAATTAACACTGCTTCAAATGAAATTTGAAGTTTTAAATACCTGAGGCTTAAAAATCAACCAGTTTTGCTCCTGCTGATGATATTTTTCATGTGGAGCGGCTAGCACAAATGCTGGGCTAATGCTAACATAAGCTAATTTTTCATGTCGTTTGTTGATAATCTTCCCCCAAAAAAATTTCAAGTGGTTCCAGTTCATCATTTGCAGGCAAAAGTTTTTAGGAAGGTTGATCGTCTGCTTCATAAATTAGCATGAACCTTGTTCAGAATTAGCTACGGGTTCTAGAAGCTTAAAGGTTCAACCTTCAGCTATTTAAAGTCGCAGGGAATTCATATTTAAATGTCAAATCATTGGCTTAAACATGTACGTATATTATTGTGCCATGTGCCATGATCATGGTTTTTGGACATTGGGAATCAGTGTCCATATTTGATCTTGAATGAACAGCTCTAAGATCTCTCCAACCCCACCCCTTTTTAGCCAAGGCCTCCCACAGAGGTGTGACTTGCCAGCCCCCTCTCTGTGAGAACAGGACAAAACCACAGAGAAAAACAGATTTTTTCTCTTTTCCCATGAAACTGGGGTTCCTCTCCAGCAAGATGGAGAAGGCCAGGGCGACCCAGGTCTCCAGAATCCTCAAGGATAAGTCAGAACCAAACTGCTGCAAAAACAGACCTTTTGCAACACATTTCTCTTGAGTTTCAGAACTTATAGAGCCAGACTGGAGAGAAGGACTGCCTCGATGAACCACTGAGACAAAGAGGACCCCTGCTGTGAGATTGAGACAAAGTAAACCCTGGTTGCTGTGGCCTGACTACTGAGCTGCAGCTGGATGAAACTCAAGCTTTCCAACTGGACATGGACAAAAAGGTTTGCAGGTCTGGCAGGATTAGGGACTGAACAAACATGTCTTTTGATGATGAGTAGAGACAAGCTAACAGAATAGACTGCATGCTACACTATGCTACAGGAATATGTGTTGAGCTGTTGCTGAAGCTTGGACAATCTTTATTCACTAAGGGTTTAAACACTGATATAACATTAGTGTTCATGTGTTCCTCAGATGCTCATTACATTTCCATTAGCAAGTCTGACCAAGAGTCATTTAGTGGAATCCTGATGTCTATTCACTTTACCCTCTATTTCAAAGAGGGTAAAGGTTCTTGATTAAGCAAATCATTCAATAAAACATTATTTGGCCAAATAATGTTTAATTCACCTCATGGATTTGCATTGTGAATTGGTTTGAAAACATTCCAATTTCTTAAAATTAGTGAAAAGCTAATTCGATCAGATCCCAAATTTTTCCAGATAAACTTTGGTTTCAAACACAGAATCCATCTTAAACTGTAATATGTTTTTCAACCATGTTCCCCTTCCTCTTTGTACATAGTAGTTAGTTTAGTTTAGTTTTACTAGTCTTAGTTAAGAGTGTTAAACTGAAATATGTTTGACTTGGAGCTGAATGATTTTTGTTAATAAAATCTTATATTTTGAACAGAAGTTGTGGCGAATTTATTCCATTTATGTGCAGAATTAACTGTTTGACCATGATTAGAGCTCGAATCAGTCTTTCATTTATTGTTCTAACACACAGTTAGTAGGACTGTGTGTTCATGAACAATATATAACGGCCGAAATAATATCTGATTAAATAAGATATGTTCAACCCCTACCGGGGAGGGCAATAAACATCTTAAAGTATCAGAAACATAAATTCCCAGCTGG
>NW_015151249.1:176502-178169 GCF_000732505.1 Cyprinodon variegatus | reverse complement strand
TGAATGTAAATACCTTTCAAACACCGGTTTCCTTGTTGTTACTATATATCACACCACTAGTGTTACTACTGCAATATAATTGTGGGGGGCGTTAATTTTCTTTTTTAGCTGTCTTTTTTTAGTCAAAGAAAGGGTCTTTGTGACTAAATCTGAATTAAAAGCAGTTTTTTTGGGACTAAAACTGTGAGATCTATGGACAGGAAACTAGATGTGTGGAAGTCTGGCAGTTTTTCTCAGGCGGTTTTATGAAACACCCATCTGGTGTCAGTTTCATGGAAATATTGTGAGCAGAGCTAAAAAGAAGTGTGAAAGTGAGGAAGTCTACAGAGCTGAGCCCAGTTTATGTTATTTATGAAGGAAAACTAGAAAACTATTGGGACAACAGGTGGATAAATAAATAATCTCCATAGAATTTTAAACTTTTAAATCTTGTTGCTCATTATTCTGTCTATCAGCTAAACCTAGCAAATCTTCAAATGAAGCAAAAGTTTCTATTTTAACAGTGATGGGATTTTTATTGCATGAGCTCAGTGTTTACAGTCATGTTTTACATACACGGTGCAGAAGTTTTAACATTCTAAAAAGTTAAAACAAACAAAAAAAGCTGTTAAAAATGCCAGGCATGCAGAAATTCTCAGTCTGGATTCAGGTAAATCTTTAACGTTAGTAAAATCTTGCATTAGAGGAGCAGAAGGAAGGATCACTCAGAGTTAAATGTTGGTGCTTGGTCTGCGGCCCTCCTGGTGCAAACAGAGAGATGAAGCAAAAACACACAGAGAGAAAATGGATCAATAAGAGGAAAACAAGCAGCCTGGTGTATTGAACAAACTCCAGGATCGTTATGGTGAACAAACTACTGAACATGTGGGCTGTGATCCACTGAGATACTAAAAGCAGAGCACAGAACTGCTAATCTAAACAAAAAAAAAAGGTGGTATAATGCAGGTGATCGACAAAGATTAGGTGTGCAAAGAGGTGCCTGATTCAAAAGACGATTCTGTTTGTGCTGAAAAAAAACTAGATAAGTCATTTTTTCTTAAAATAAGTGCATTTGTTTTTAAATTCAGGAGATAAAAGAGACATTTTGCCAATGGAACAAGAACATTTAGATTTAAAATAAGAAAACACAATTACATTGTCTTATTTCAAGTGCATATTATCGAATTATCTTACTTTAAGAGTAGAAATACTGATTCTACTGGAAAAATATCTCATTTACCTATTCAAATCAAGGGTAAGAAATATTTACTTATTTCTAGATCATTTTTCCAGTGTCCCTGGGAGAACTTAGGAAAGTAGAGGTGAAAAAAGCCCACAGCACTGCAAACAGATGGCAGGAATGATCGCTCTGTGCTCCGTCATCTGCTTCATTCCAGCAAAGTCAATGTCTTTGTTTAAACTACTGACAGTAGAAACGCTCACGGCATTGTTTTTTCCAGATATGCACAGAATAATTTTGTAATGAATGAAGATTTTAATTTTTATTAACCCCTAGAACCCATTGACCCACCGGTGGGTCCAGCTGCTACGTGACCTCATAATTTTACCAAACCCCCAGTATTGATGTAAAAAACACATTTGGCACAGTTTGGTGACATTTATGGATAAATGTGCCAAAATGGCCTCTCCGCCTAAGAAATTTCTCACTAATACCATTCTAAAATAAA
>NW_015151249.1:173230-175267 GCF_000732505.1 Cyprinodon variegatus | reverse complement strand
ATCAAAAAAGTACTCCAGAGTGTTGTTCAGCATGGGGGTGAGTAGAAAATGAAGGCTAATCATGTTTTGGGTGTACTATTCCTTTAAGTCCCCCTAAAAATGAGAACATCTTCATTGTCTAATGCTGTAGTGCACGTATTGTTTACACTGCGACCGGTCTATCAAGGGAGTACCAATATGGCCGCCAGTGGCTTCACTTCAACGCCGTACTACCAACGGGAAATCAGCAATGTGTAAATGAATAGAGGTCAGTGGTTCAGGTTGAGTTACGGTTTTCCGCTTGGTCATAGTGCTCGACTAATGTCTGTGCGACATTGTTTTTGGACAGTAAAGCGTCCCGGGGACCAAAATGGATGTTTGAAAAAGTTCAGGGGACATGTCGCCCCCATGCCCCCCCAAAATTACATCCATGCCCTAAACTGATAGTATTTGTGGAGAAAGGATGTTAAAAAGGAGTTTGATCCCATTTGGTCGCCAAAGGTTTTTAAAGTGAGACTTGCAGCACTGATCTCCATCTGTATGACCACCTCCACAGGAAAGGATCCTGTTAACCCAAAAGGCATCAGCTGCAGCTGAAGAGGAGAAGTTGGTGCTGTGCATCAACTCTAACAGACTTACACTGCAAAAACAATCTAAACAAGAGTAAACATTTCTTAAATTAAGTATATTTACCCTTAATTTGAGGAGGTAAATAAGATGATTTGCCAATGAAATCAGTATTTTTACTCTTAAAATAAGACAATTAGATAATATGCATTTGAAATAAGACAATGCAACAGTTTTTTCTTATTTTAAATGTAAATTGTCTTGTTCCATTGGCAAAGTGTCTCACTTACCTCCTGAATTTAAGAACAAATGCCATTATTTTAAGAAAAAAAAAAATACTTATTGAGATTTAAATTTTTTGTGGTGTATTTAAGGAAATGTTCTGATTTGCAGAAGGTTTCTGAACTGGAAAAAAAATCTAGAAATAAGTAAAAATGTCTTAAATTAAGTGTATTTACCCTTAATTTGAGTAGGTAAACGAGATGGTTGGCCAATGTAATGAGTATTTTTACTCTTAAAACAAGATATTTAGATAAAATGTGTTTGAAATAAGACAATGCAATTGTCTTTTCTGATTTTAAATGTATATTGTCTTGCTCTATTGGCAAAATGTCTCTTTTACAATCATAATTCAAGAACAATTGCACTTTTTTTGAGAAAAAATTACTTATCTAGATTTTTATTTATTCTAATGTGGGCCTTTAAAAAGGTGTGAACCTCTTTGCACAAGCAGAGCAGAGCTTCAAAGAAGGCGCAACATGTTTTGGGTTTGGAATCCAGCTGACAGCATGAATTTTAAATAACAATATGCAGATCCTATTCTAATAACTCGCTGGGCAGCCTCTCCGGCAGTTACCAGAACGTTCATCCACTGAGAATCAGTGTAGATGTAGAGCGCTCTTCTGTCCGTCCGCAGCACCATCACATTCTCCGCCCTCAGCCGCCTCATCTCTTTCTCCCCGTCTGCGACAAACACCTGAACAGAGATGGAAGGGAGAGTATTTCATCCTGAAACTGTTCAGTCAGGCATCTCGTGAGGTGAAAACAGAGGACTGTAGCTCTATATTACATGCCGAATGGTTGACCTAACTTGGTAGAACATTACAGCATAGATTGGCACTGTGAGCGACTGACCGTCAGGACGTTATCCATCTGTCTCTGGGAGGGCTGAACCCGGGGGCAGGAGCAGGGGGCTGAGGGTCCTCTGCTGCCCGAGTCTCCCTGCAGGCCTGGCAGGACGTACACTGGAAAAACACACAATCACACCATTACTCTCCACAGATGGACTCAAAGTTGAACAGCCAACAAATATATCCTGTTTGGTTCCCAGAGGTGTCCGTCTCTAGTTCCCCCCCGCTGATGAATGGCCCTCAGTGGATCAGCCTGCAGGGTCCACAGCAGGTGGTTTTCTTTCTCTGAGCAGATAATCAGAGGCTCCCTGAAAGCTTTAAATATCACATGGTCTTAGAAGCTGCATTTTTAAGTTATACA
>NW_015151249.1:168577-172655 GCF_000732505.1 Cyprinodon variegatus | reverse complement strand
AGTCGATGCAATCAGCTGGTTTTCCTTAGATAGAAAACTTTGAATCAATCTGACTGGATGATCTGGTGAACTGGAAAGAGACCTGAGATGACATGATGTGAATTGGAGCTATAGAAATAAACTGTATTTAATTGAATTTAATCCAACTAATACGAAATATCAGAAAACAACCCAAACATTTTTCCAACAAAAGGCTTGGAGAAACCTCATGTCTCCAAATCAGTGCCGCCCCGAGCCTCTTGGGGCCCTAAGCAGATTTTTATTTGTGGGCCCCCTCCCACCAAGCAGAATCACCTAAGCTAGAACATTATTGACACAAATTTCACACTATGTTAGGTTATGTATTAATACAAAATAAATAAATGATACTTAAAATACTTCACTATTTTATTAAAACTTCAGAATACAAACTGTCACAAAACATATCAAATTATTTGCAAATGTGCAACAAATGTGCAATCTTTTAAATAAAATCAAATTAGAAAAACATGAATATAATCAAAAAGTAGGATGTTACAAAAAAAGATACTTAAATAATGAAAGCAAACATAAGAAGAGCAAAGGTTCATTCCTGACAAATGTACAACAATGACCTGAAAATCGTTCTTTCCTGGCTTTTCTGGAGGCAAAGTCACTGATGACATCCTGTTAAAAGGGAGTTTTTCCTCTCCACTGTCGCTACAAGCCGGCTTAGTGTGAGGGATTGCTGAAGAGTCAATAGCCCTTTCTAAATTCACAAGGACGCGAGTACGCACTCGGACTCTGGGAGAACGGGAGCACGCAGCATAAATCTGGATCAATTGGAACGGAGGCTGATGACATCACCACACGCTCTGCTCGTCTGGAGCTGAATTTTACCTCCTGTTATTAATAGTCGCTAGATAATGAATAATTCTGTCTTTTTCATTTAGTGTGGGGAATAATAATGAACACATTCAGATAAACACAAATCAAATTAACATTTTGTCAAATAAACCAAAAAACTCGCCACTCGTTAACTCGTTAGCCCTGGCTGCCGTTAGCCTCAGAGCTCCGCTGGTTGCCACGTTCCCCTCAACTTCGGAAATGTTTTCATCAGTGAATGGGCCGTATAATGAAGCTTAAAGTATAATTTTCTTGCCTTAAATGATCTTAAAACCTACTTTTATTGAACAACAGCAACCGAAAAGAGAACTTTTAACTTAATACTCTGAGCTCTGTGAGCGCTAACCTGGAAGCTGCTGCTGCCGCAGTGCATGCTGGGACAGCTGTCAATCTCAAGAACAGACAAGTCTGCTCTGATGCATGCTGGGTAAAGTGTGAGAACAACCTCTGGGGACTTTGTTCGTTCTCGGTCTGCTGTTCTTGTGAATTGGAACAGTGCTAGGGCTGAGGATGATGACGTTTCACGACGACACAAGTACGTGAGAACGCACAAGTACACATATTGAGAAACAGCCAATGAGTCGATGCAATCAGCTGGTTTTCCTTAGATAGAAAACTTTGAATCAATCTGACTGGATGATCTGGTTGAACTGGAAAGTGACTGCGACTCCACTTAGTCTTTCCAGGGCCATTGATGATCTCAAGTATGTTTTTATCAATTTGAGCTATGAAAAGCTGAGCAGAGGCAACAGTCCCAGGCAGAGTGCAGGCAATCCCTAGAGCGACCCAAAGATTTGGGTAAAGCTCACACATCTCATTTTGTGAGAGGTATGTGAGAAGCTCAGCTAGTTTTCATAGTTTGATCAATAGCCCTGGTCAATCGTTTTTGGGCCCCCGCCCCCCTGCTTGCAAGCAGTTGCTAAGTTTGCTTATGCCTCCGGCCAGCCCTGCTCCAAATACAGACATTTCTTCTATGAAATAAAACTTTATTCTTTCGTATTAATACTGAGCGTCCAGCATGGAATATTAACGGATTCTGGTATCGACCTGCTAGCATATCAGCATTAATCTTAGAGACTTTTCCTCCTCATGTTGTAATGTGGGACATTAGAAAAGACTTAACGGAGTGAAGGATGAAAGTCAACAACAAGAGGAATGAGAACAACTGAACCATCTATTATCAACTGATGGGATACAGATTTTAGATGCAGGCCTGTATCCCTACTGGAACATCCCTACTCTGCTACAGCTGCTTCTGCTCTCTCCAGACCAGTGATTAGAGCTGAAGGTGGAAGCGAAGATGATGCCTGTTTGATTAGAGAACAGAGGTAGAGAATAGAGAATCCTCACCGTCTACTGGGAGAAAACAAATACGATATTTTTACAATCCAGAAGAGAAAAGATTTGGTCAAACTGAAGACTGCATTAAAATTCTTCAGATTAGGTGGATTTAAATGAGCGACTGACATTCAACAGATGATTATGGTAAATGTTGATGTTAACAATCTTAAGGGGTTTATGAATGTAGTAGTGTGGTCGGGAAATTTAGATTTCTCTTATTTCATATATTGATTTATGCTATTTACTCACTATAAAAGTTTTTCACTCAGTCAGTTTCACCTGCAAAGTCACACAATGCCTGAGTGAGGGTGTTTGTAGACAAGACAGACTTCTTCCCATAACTAGAAAGATTCTTTCTCAAGGTTTTTCCATAAGATGTTACTGTTTAACTGTAATTTAAACAATTAATTGTCAGTTTATTGTTTTGATTTTCCATTATTGTGAGTAAGGGGGAACAAACGCGGTCCAGATCAGAACAGGGCTGATTACAATGAAATAATACCATGCCGTATGATGAACTGTTCTCTCTTTGCAAAGATAAAATTAAATTAAATAGAGTTCCTACTGAGTGAAATCCATCTTTTATTTAACTAGAGTAAATAGTTGAAAACTTTTTTCCCCACTACAAGTAGTTATAGGAGTTTATCTACTGCTATATCATCTATATATTTATATATATGGACACTCATGCAAACACAAACTTTGCTATGATGCAGAGATTTCTCAGCATTGCTTTAAACCTGAACCGTTCAGATGTCAATGCTGAGTTCTGGGATTAGATCGCTGCTGCAGTCCATTAGGAAACTTTAAAGTCGCAAAAAAAACGAAAAGGATTTTCCGATTTTCAGTGAGGTCTGGAGTTTGGGAAACTGAAACGCTCTCATGCAGAACTGTTGGCAATGAACACATAGATTATGCACTGAAAAAAGTATCCAAGCATGTCTCCATTAAGTTAATAAGTTATTTTTGTGACTTTTTTAAGTATTAGATGAAAGAAAATCCATATTGTCTAAGATTCTTGGTATAATGAGTGAAGCAGAAAGACTGCAGAGGCTGAGGTATAAATATGTTGTTTTTTTTCTTAAAATGAGTGTATTTCTTTAAATTTGAGCAGTTAAGTGGGACAAATATCCATGGAAATTGTCATGATTTGGTAGTGGATAGATGACCCAAAATGCAGAGGAAGGGAGGCAGAGGGGATTTTCTTGTGGGTTTAATTAAAGGTTAACAGAAAACAGAGGCAGGAAATCCAAAAATCCAAACACAAAAAACTAAGTCCAAACAAACTGAAAACCAGGAGTCCAAATATCCAAAATCCCAAAACATGAAAACAAAGTGAAAACAAACCAGAAACCATGGAGACATCAGGGGAGATTCAACATAGAAGAGGAAGGCTCAGAGACGGAGTTGGAGGAAGTTAGACGAGGACCCAGCAAACAAGAACTGAAGAGGGAGAGCATTTAAAGGAGACTGAGACAAAGAGAAGACTAATGAGCAGATTGGGAACAGGTGAGCACAGGGCAGGAGAGGAAAAGAGCACAGGAAAAAGGAGACCACAAGAGGGCAGCAGAGGGGAACAAATCAAAAACCTAGAAAGCTGAAACAAAAAAGTAAGAATCAGACCACTAAGAAAATAAAACATGGAGCAAAGTAAAACTGAAACCTCAAAAGAAAAACAAAAAAGAGCCAAGACTGAAAGAGTTACTAAGAATAAACCAGAGAACATGGCAAAAGTAAAAATAAAACCACTAAAACTAGAAAACAATTAGTAAAGCAAGACTGAACACTAAAAAGAAAATATAACAGAACCAAAACTGAGATAGTAACTGAGAAAAAACCCAAGGAACACAACAAAAATAAGAATTAAACCATA
>NW_015151249.1:164420-166178 GCF_000732505.1 Cyprinodon variegatus | reverse complement strand
ATTAGCGTTTCGTGTTCGTTTTGATTTCGTGTGGACGGGGCCTAACTTCAATGAGGGATGTAACCAAACCCACTCTGAGGAGGGAGTTAACGATCCATTAGAAACCCCTAACGACCATTAACACCCCCCGGTAACCTCCATGGCCAATGCAGCAGGAGGGATCAGAGCCACCTTTGGTTCCCTCCTAATTCTTTGTTCCACCTCCAGTACATTAATCTCCTTGCCCCTCACCACTAGTTAGAACTGATGAAGCCTCTTGGATGGAACGTCTTCTAGAAAACTTCACGTCCAGTTGCTTATACTCCAAACTAGTATATAAAATAGTGTTTCCCTTAAATATTTTTTCATCTATCATCTTAACGGTGAGTGCAGGGATGCGTTCCATCTGCAAAGACCTACCATCTTTCCTCTGGCTCCCGGCTCTCCTCTGGCTCCCGGCTCCCCCATCAGACCTCGCTCCCCCTTCTGTCCCTGGTCTCCCTGAGAGAGCAGAAAATCTGCCGCAGCGTCTCTACCATCCACCGCTGGAATATTTACCTGGCACTCTGTGTTTTACCTCGTCTCCTGTCATCCCAGGGATTCCTCGCTCGCCCTGTGGAGACACCGATACGGATCAGTGCTGCCGGTTTTTATCAGCAACCGACAAAGGAAGGAGGGGAGAGTTCCTGACCTTCTCTCCTCTGAGGCCTCGGTGTCCTTTCAGGCCCTTTTCTCCCTAAAGGGCAGAGAATAAATCCAGCTGCTGAGAGAGACGCAGCTACGGGAAAAAAGGAGGGAAATGTGCTACTCACCCTGAATCCTGGAGTCCCTTTAATACCCTGGAACAACATAAGACAGATTCACTGCTGTGGGCCCCTGGACGGAATGGCTGAAGACTTTTAACCCTTTATAGGACAAGTTAACAGGTTGATCACCCCCCTTCGAAATTTAGATTTTCTAAGTATTTCACTGAGTGTCCTATAAAGGGTTAAAGGTGACATGAATCCAAGGTTTGTCGCCTCCACCATAAAATAAACCTGGAATTTGAAGAAAGACGGTGCCTCTGCTCTGAAGCGCCAGAGAAGTTCAGATTCTGGTGCTGCGACATTATTTACACAAGGAAATTCCTAATCCCGTGAAAATGTTTGAAGTTGCTCAGATTGTCTTCAAATAAATGCTGGAGGAAAAACATGGAAAGTTCCCAGGAGTTTCTGGCCGTCCTAAATTAGAGACGTCCGGTCAGCAAGGAATGATCAATGGATCATTGTCTTTACCTAAAACTATTATGTTCGAGGTGATTGAATGAATTCGATACCGATACTGCCCTAAAAATAGTGGTATGGGTATCGGCGAGTACCAACAAATAGGACACAGATACCATTTTGAGAACCATAAGTTTATTCAACTATTGTCACCCATTCCTGGTAGGCAATAAAAAGTTCTACTGGATTCACTTTGTGATTTTTTCCTGCTTCACAAAGGTAGGCAGCAGCTTGACAAACCATGATGGCAATTATTTTATCGGCCGATACTGCACAGCCAGGTATCGGTATCGGTATCGGGGCCAAAAAATGGCATCGGCGCAACACTAGTAATACACATTACAAAGCGTTTCCTCTGCCCGTGTCCTCACTAAGACTAAGAAAGTAGAGCACATCACCCCAGTTCTAAAGAGAATAGACTTTAAAATACTTCTGTTAGTCTATAAATCTCTGAATGGCTTAGCACCTAAATACATCACAGACTTGCTATCAGGTTATCAACCCTCCAGACCACTCA
>NW_015151249.1:159336-160800 GCF_000732505.1 Cyprinodon variegatus | reverse complement strand
TTTCTTCTTTAACACCGCTCATCCTTTTACTTAATTAAAATGAAAAAGAAAAAGGCATTTAAGATTTATTTTTCAGAATGTACCCCAGCAAATACATAGCCTACCAAAATTCAATTTGAAATGTAAAATTTGAAAATGAAAAAGCATTTCCAGAAATACTTTTGCATTTTAAGAATATGGCTGCATTGTTTGACTCATAAATGAAATTAGTAATCAATCATCCTATTTTCATTTTCTTCTTTAATGCACGTCTGCATTGCATTACATTGTAAGCATGCCAGGTGCCTGCTTCTAACGGACCTGTTGCAACACCGACTGCTCCTGAATTTCCCGCCCGCACGCTTACAATGTAATGCAATGCAGACATGCACAGCGCCCCCTACTGAACAAGATGGGTAGCCCGGTCAGCAAGGACCTGAGGAAGAGCGGCTGCTGATGTCACTCTGCTGCGCCCGCCGCTCAGAATGCTTTTTCGTTTTCAAGTTATGGACAGTACTTTGCTGGCCACGAAAACAAAAAAGCAATGTCCGCTGTGTTTTCTCTTTGATTATGGCTTAAAATGTGCAATCTCAAAGAAGAAAATGCAAATGCAAACAGGATGATTGATTACTAATTTAATTTATGAGTCAAACAATGCAGCCACATTCTTAAAATTAAAAAGCAATTCTGAAAATGCTTTTTCATTTGAAACATGGTAAGAATTTGCTTCCATACAGGAACCGGTATAGATCTATTTAAAGCTTTGAACTGTGATTTTATTTTCCACTTAAAGTGCAACTCACCCCAAAAATGTACCCTTGTTTTTTTTTTCTTCAGATGAACTATATAAACTGGATGCTTACTTTTACTGTTTTTATATTTACATGTTAATGTGTAGTCGTGCAATATTTGTCTTAAAACCGTCTTAATGCTGTCTCACACTGAAGGCTTGAAGAGCAGCCGTTGCAGTTTATTTTCCTGGTTCCAAAGATAAATTTGGGTACAACCAGATGCATCCAATTCTTACATTCCTTAAACTGAGCTATCAGAGAGGTCTTTGGTCTTTATTTTAATTTATGTCATATTTTGCTGTTTATTTTTACAGTCTTACTGCTCATTTCTGCTCTGCAGTTATTGTACTCTGTGTTTTTTTACCGACCCGTACCTAATATTCTGGCCGACAACACCAGACTGAATGTAGAAGCAGAGAACTCAGCCGTTATGACCTGTGATTTTTCGAAGCGTCTTCATATCATCCAGAGAGACTAATTTGACTTTTTCCTAACCTATCAATCGCTGTGATATTTATAAATATAATATGTTTCTACATGTTTATATCTATATAGACTCAGCAGTAGGAGCTACCGCCCGTCCATCATTTTATACATTTTTATAGGTGGGCGGAGCAGAAAATAAGGCGCCATAGCTCAGGTTATCCTGAGCTATCTCTATAGTTCTGCTGCTATAGGCTTAGACTGCTGGAGG
>NW_015151249.1:155386-156332 GCF_000732505.1 Cyprinodon variegatus | reverse complement strand
AGGCTGTACTATAAAAATGGAGGCTCGACCGGCAGAATGTGATCAACGAGTTCGTAGCCGATTTTTCTTCTTTGACCTTCAGGTTACAAACTGGGTTTTACCTTTTGGCCTGGCTTTCCTAGTGGACCTTGTGGTCCTGGTTCTCCTGGCAGACCCGTCACACCAGGCTTACCCTAAAATACAGGCAGAGTTTAGGAGCTATAGTCTCTAATTTATAGCTTTAAAAGACAGCATTCAGCTTTTCACCCTCGCTCCTCTTGGCCCCCTGCAGCCCTGTAAACAGAAAGCATCATAAAAGTGTTTGTTATGTTGGAAAAAAATATTTTGGTTCGTTTCTGCAATAAATAGAAGGTCGATTCTTTTCTCACCTTCTCCCCAGTGGGTCCTGTGATGCGTTTGGTGATATCAACCTGCAGATGTAATGATAATTAGCTCATCTTCACTGACTGGATGCTTTTTAGAGTTTGCAGCCAAACAACACTAGAAGCTGAGCCTTTTTATCAGCAGGACTCCATGGAAACACGGAGCGGTTTGCATTAGTGGGGCCAAAGGGCCTCCTTACCATCAGCTCTGCTTTATGTTTGATTGGAGGAAACATAGGAGGAGGTAGAGGAGGAGGGATGAAGACTTCACATTTCCGAGCCAACCACTTGCTGCCTCTGCTCAAAGGAACTCCTGCAAATATTGTAAACAAGTTAAAGGAAAAGTCCGGTCAGCAAAGAATCATCAATGGATCAATATTTATACATAAAACTAATACATTCATGGTGATTTAATGAATTTAGAGTAAATTGGTAAAAAAAAAAAAAAGTAGAATAATAATTTTCGTCACGATCACTGAGTCTGGGAGCGGCCATTTTTGCCCAAATATAGTAGCCCCTCCCTCCTGCCATCTTCCAGCAGTGACGTCACGGTGCGGTAAGCCTAGCGCCATTCTCCCCGCTTT
>NW_015151249.1:151601-153391 GCF_000732505.1 Cyprinodon variegatus | reverse complement strand
ATCAACAGCCGATACCGCACCGTGACAATGTCACTAACCAGTAGGTGGCAGTAGTGTTCTTTGACAAACATGGATGCCTCCAGTAAAGCACATTCAGATGGAAATTACTCTGAATTAAAAACGCTAATATTTGAAAAGTATGTAATAATTTCATATTTAAAGTACTTTAAGAAGTTTGAATTCTGAATATAACCAGACTTTTCCTTTAAATATGGAGGCGTTTAGTCTTATCTGACCAATTTAGACTCTGCAGAAATCTCAGGATCTCTTTTTTTTACGCTGACGAGGCGTTTGGGGATCTTTCTACTCTGGTTAATGCCTGATGTCAGACAGGGACAGTCTGCGCTGAGCACTTACTGGATGCTGCAGATGGGAACCCAAGTAATGTAGTCCATCCCAGAACCAGAACAGTCAGCATTGCTTTTCTTCCTGGAACAGCAACTAGAAGAAAATGATTTCAAAATAAAGACGCTGAGATGTTCTGGGTTTTTTATTAGTGTTGCGCCGATACCCAAACTGTAGACTACTTGGATGTAAAATAATCACCATCATGTCTTCATGTCAAGCTGCTGTCTACCTTTGTGAAGCAGGAAAAAGACTAAAACAAAGTGAATCCAGTAGAACTTTTTATTGCCTACCTGGAATGGGTGACAATAGCTGAAGAAACTTTTGATTCTATCACCAGAATGAGTGAGAAACCTTTTCCAGGTAAAGTTGAAGTGAATTCATCTGGTATTATATCGTATTTTACAACAAGTAGTTTAGTATAAACAAGTATAAGAATTCTTACATTCTTTATACTGAAGAATCAGAGACGTCTTTGGTCGTTATTTTAAATGATGTTTGTTTTTACAGTCTTACTGCTCAGCTATGCTCTGCAGTTATTGTACTCTGTGTTTTATTTTAAAATGAATTCACTGTAAATTACGGTCAACTTGTACATTGCTTTTAAGCCTTTATAGGGAACTTATTGAAATACTTATAGTGTTATTGGAATCCGGGACAAGACTTTATTACCTTTGTAAAAAAAAAAAAAAAAAAATTGATATTTTGATGGCAAAAATTAATGTCAATGTAATCACAAGAAACGGCAACTTGCCCGAATATATTAAGAAAAATAACCAAAGTGCTTCTATAAGAAATTCATGAAAACACTCTGAGAGTGAAAGAAACACGTTTTCTTTGGTCCAACATCACCTTAGAGGCATTACTGCTGATACTGGCACTGACATTTTTAGTTTAGAAACCTAAATATAATTGTTAACAAGGCTTATTCACTTTTTAACTTTACTTTTTAATTAGATTTTTTTTCCTTGAATTGTTAACTTTTTTTTTTCAACTTTATTCACAGTAGTTAATATATCATTCAAGGGCTCATCTAATTGGTCAAATGCCAAAATCAGATGTCCAGCCATGTAGCAGCTCACTGAGGGATGGGGGGGTAGGGGAATCCATTTGTAAGGGGTATGCAAGTGATCAAAAATGGTAACTTGCCCTATAAAAGGTTGAAAGTACAGGGCCTGATGCTACATTCAGACAGCAAGCAGCAGTAGCAGCTGGTTTACATGCAAAGTCAATGGCTGACGAGCATGAAGGTGCAGCAAAAGGTCCTGCAGGACGTTTTGAGCAGCTGAATCAACGCCTCCCAAGCTTCTAAACATCTGATGCGTGACGCACTTCAGAAGCAGCAGCTGCTGGATCTGGAAAAACTGAAGTTTTGCTGCTCGTTGCACCACAGCAACCAATCAGAGAAGCTGATCTGGGAGCTGGCAGGGAGTCAGACACAGCAC
>NW_015151249.1:145727-147468 GCF_000732505.1 Cyprinodon variegatus | reverse complement strand
GCTCCATTCTGGGTGTTAAACGTTTACAGTATTTTACTTCCCTCTGCTGCAAAGTTTGCTGCAGTGGGATTTGGCAACGCTGGATGAGTGTGGAGATATTTACAGCTATTTTGGACAATATGGGCATTAGGCATGATTTGCATGAAGGGTTTTTCCATATTTGGCTCCGTTCAGCGGGATGGAAAAGTTGCACCACTCTATCTGTAATAATTCAGCTCCTGCACCATAAAGCTGCTTTTCTCTCCCAGCAAAACGTTGCTCTGATAAAGTAAACCTTCCTGTGCTGAAACAGTAGAAAAAGCCTCAACAGTTCGACTTTCTTTCCATCATTTAAAAAATAATCATTTCATTGATGACATGATTAGGTGGAGGTTAACATGAGGACATTTAGCCTGATTAATTCAGGATGAGGATGAAGTGAAACTGCTCCATGCATCATGTGTCTTACCTTGTCGCTGAATCCTCTGTAGGTCCTCGTCCTGCAGAGCTGGAGAACAATCTGCAAAGCTTGCACGGCTGAATGGGGCTCATCTCTATAAAGCATGGAAACGCAGCGCAGCCACTGGCAGAGCTCAGCAAAAAGAATCAGATAATTACTTAAACACTGAGCCAAAGAGGAGCTGGCTCATCAGACTCAGAGCGGGAGGAAGTCACTGCCATCTTCTGATGGTTGCTTATATGTCAGGTTGGACAGCTGCTGCTGCAGATAACAGAGATGCAGAGGGAACCAGGCACACAATCATTTGACTTCTAAGGGTCCAAAATAATCATCTTGGCTTTGTATCTTAAAGAGGGTCAACCCCAGCCTGCAATGGGCCCTGAGTAAACCTCTTCCTTTCTGCAGCACCAACAGATCAGATCCTTCACACACCTTCTAGTCGCTGCAGTTCTGCTAATGCTCCTAATGCTTTGCACTAAAACTAATAAACTAGTTTGCAGTTTATTTAAAGCAAAGGTGTCATTACAAAGTATAAATACTTCATTACCTTTCTTCAGTAGAAATATTAGCCAATTATACTTTACTGGAGTAATACTTTTCACTTTCTACTCCTTACATTTTATTAAAAAAATAGACTGATTAGTTTGTTTAATTTAAGCTCATTTTCATTCTGGCCTGTTGGTATTTAGAAAAATAAAAACTGTCACAATAATTAGTTTAATCCTGACAATTCATTTCTTTGTGGTTCGACTCGGTGCTGCCCCAACTTGTTGCTCACCACATACCAAAATAAATAGTTTTTCAAGATGATGCAAAGCTAAATTTGATAGTTTTATAACTAATGGTAAAAGTAAGAGAATGAAGTCTAAGGAAGTTTTCATCCAGAATTATAGAAAAAAATTCCTTTAATAGAGTAGAGCAGTAAAGTAAATAATAGAGTAAAAAGCTGAAGTTGATTCTCTAACTTCTACAAAACTGTTTTTAAACAGCAGGATTTCTACTTCTACTGGAGTAATAAACATTAATACTCTTGACATCTCTGGTCCTTATAGAAGAATAAACGGTTAAATAAAAATTACACGTTACACCGTTAAAAAACACAATTAAATCAATTAAACATTTGATATTCTAAAAAAAATTGAAACCCAGCAGGAAATGTTTTTTTTTTTGCAAACTGTTAAATTAAATTCAGTTTATTTCTATAGCTCCAATTCAATCTGAAGGCACTTTCCAGTTCACCACATCATCCAGTCAGATAAAAACAAAGTTTTCTATCTAAGGAAAACCAGCTGATTGCATCGA
>NW_015151249.1:143669-144761 GCF_000732505.1 Cyprinodon variegatus | reverse complement strand
TTTTACCAGGGAAATTGTTTTTTTTACTAAAACTGCAGAAATAATTATATATTAAAAAAACTAATTGTTCTTTGTGGGCCTCTAGTTTCCATACAAGCAGCTACTAAGTTTGCTTATTCTTCAGGCCGACCCAGAGATGACCAATATCTTATATTACAGAGATGATTGAATAAAAGCAATAGGCCGGGAGGCTAAACGCCTTCATTCATTAAATCCTCTGGACTGCAGGACGGTAGAGCTGAGCTTTGGTGAATTGAATGAATCAGAAATAAACAGATAAAAAGAGTAACACAGCTAATAAATGATTTTTAGTGTTAATTTTAAAATACTGCAGTGATATTTTGTTCAAACCATCAGGTTCTACAGGGTCTTAAAACCCACGGCTCCTGAGGGGTCATGATGTCATCCTGGTTGCTTCAGGCTTAAATATTTTATCTTTAATGTATGGAGTGAAATTTGTTCCATTATTGTCAAAAACACATTTTGTAAAATTGACTTAAAAACAATTCAGATGTTAAACTTTCTACAAAATATATCTAAAAAGGGGAAGAAGTTTTTTTTTTTTCCCCGTTTTCTAAACTTTTAAAAAAAATGTTTTCAAAAATGACTTGTTTCAGGTGGAGTTTTACGGATTTCTTTTCTCCACTTCAAGCGATATGCAAACAGTCGCTCAGGACTAACAGGTTTTCCTTCGTCGCCCCCCCCCAGAGGAACGCCGAGCTGAAGAGAGAACACTTTAAAAAAAAGAAACATTTGTAAATCTCAATCTGAGCAAGAGAACATCTAAAAATAAAACCTATATGAAAAAATATTAGAAAAAAACCTAGCAAACAGCAAAGTTACTGTTAGAAAAATGTAAAGGTCATCATTTTATTTATATTAGCTTACAAGCATTTGCAAGTTAATAGAATGTTCTGTTGTTTTTAACTTCAAACGGGGAGAACAAGAGCAATCACGCTCTACCAGAGGTCACAGATTAGCGGACCCAACCCGATTAAAACATTTATAAATTACCGCATGTTGTCTAACAACAGTGTCTAAATTCACTTGCGCCTCTTCTCCTGTTAATACGGTAAAGCCCTGGGGAGCGTC
>NW_015151249.1:139740-140989 GCF_000732505.1 Cyprinodon variegatus | reverse complement strand
GCCTAAGGCTGCCACCCAATATGGCGGACGCGCTGAGTAGTCACGTGAGCGTGACGTCACCTGAAAACCCCCTATTTGGACTACTTCTGAAAAACCTAATGGGTTCATTAGAAAAATAGACATCTGATTTCGCTCAGTTCTCGACTTTTCTGAGTCGTCGCAACATCTTTCTTCCTGACGGACAGGAAGTCCGACATTCAGCCGCTCCTCAACACCGACGCATGCATCACCTGTAGCGCTGAGATCCGGAGCATTCGGCCTGGAATTCTGCACGCTGATCTTTTCCATGAAGGGACCAATCTAAAAGTCTGGAAATTCTTTTATTTAGAAGATTAAAACCCAAACATGAAGCTGACAGCAAACACTGTGGATCAGTCTGTTAAAACAATAAAAAGGCATCGAGACAAATGAGCGAAGATGCGTAGAACAGGAAGCGTCGCCCCAGGCGGGTCTGAAATCAGCCCACCGGTATTTACAAGAATCAGGCTGTAAACGTCCTCCATCGCTTCATGACAGAATTCTTTAGCAGAAGCTAAAGCTCATGCAGAGACAGATGTAGGCAGTAAGTTTAAAGTCTTTGGAAATTCTACCGTCTACCAGGAAACGAACTGATTAAAAACAATCCAGGAAATCTTAAAATCCCATTAAGATCCAGAAGGAAAAACTTCATTTGTCTATTGCAATTTCCTCAGTCTGTGTTGGTGCGGCGTCCCGCGGTGCTGCTCAGTGTTTGTCGCCGGCGCCACACAGACGTGTCTGCAGCTCCACCACCACCGCCCTCATCATGCCTCCCAGCTGCTCGTGCATCTCCACCAGCTGCTGCGGGGAGCAAAGGCTCAGTTCCGGCGCCGTCATCCTGCGGGCCAGAGCCTCCACCGCCGCTGGCGGCGCGTCCTCGGGTCGCTGCTCTCCCTCCCCGGGTCGCTCCTCTCCATCACGCCGCTCCTCTGACACAGAGCTGTTCACATCGGCAGAAACCGGCTCGTCAATCAGCTCCGACGCTGCGAAGACATAAAACCACGTTAGCATAAAGCAGGAGCTGAATGTCTTTTTCTCAGAGTCTGATTCATTCAAATGTGACTCTTATATCCAATGTGGTCATGAACGCCTCACAGCATTCAGATGAGAACGACATTAACTGAACGAAGCTCGTCTGCATCAGGAACCATCTTTATCCACCTGCTGAACCTCAATTTATGCTTTTCAGACAAACCCTTAAGCCCAGAGGGTCTCAGGCGCAAACTCCGCC
>NW_015151249.1:136812-138889 GCF_000732505.1 Cyprinodon variegatus | reverse complement strand
GGTGAAAGAAGTAGCAACAACATCCTGATATAAAGGGGGAGAGCTGGTAGCGCTGGGGCTAGCTTTGCTCCATTCTCCCCTCTCCTCGCGGGGGTAGCAGCTTCAGTAGGGAGGCCCAGACGTCCCTCTCTCCATCCACTTGGGCCAGCTCCTCCTGGGGGGAATCCCAAGGCGCTCCCAGGGTGTCCTGGGTCTCCTCCAGGTGGGACGTGCCTGGAACACCTCACCAGGGAGGCGTCCTAACTAGATGCCAAAGCCACCTCAACATGTGGCTCTACTCTGAGTCCTCCCCGGATGACTGAGCTCCCCCCCCTATCTCTAAGGGAGAGCCCATACACGCTACGGAGAAAACTCATTTCAGCCGCTAGGATCTCGTTCTTTTGGTCATGACCCAAAGCTCATAGATGAGGGTAGGAAGGTAGATCGACCGGTAAATCCAGAGCGTTGATTTTTGGCTCGGCTCTTTCTTCACCACAACGAACCGCTAACAAACTAGCTTCACAGCAGACGCCACAACAATCCGTCTGTTGATTTCCTGCTCGTTCTTCACCTGAGTGAAGTTGGCCCCCCCCACCTTCTTCACATCAGACAAAATTGGTGTCAAACGTTTGTGCAGCAAAAAGTGTTTGTCACACCATCATTTTAAAGATATAAAGAGATGTTTCTAGAGGTCATCAAAGGTCAACCAGCCCCCCACCTTCTTCAAATCAGATGGAATGGGTGTCAATTAACTCAGATCCGTTTGTGCAGAAAAAAATGTTGTTTGTGCTGCTTTGGCTTAAAGATATTAATGAAAATGCAAATGTAAAGGTCAAAAGGTCAACCAGCCCCCCCCCACTTTCTTCAAATCTTCAAATCCAAAGCAGCACAAACGAACATTTTTGCTGCACAAACCAGAGTGTGTCGGAGTGTGTTGCCATATAGTGATGTCATCAAAAGGGGCGGGGCCCCGAGGGATGATGGGGCTCAAAAGGTGAAGCAATTTTCCAACAGTTTCCATCTAAATGATTGTGAAACCGAACATGGACGCTGCCGCTTTAATCCACGGCGTTTACACACCCAGGGTTTCTGCTGAGGTCTTCTCCTCCTCGTCCGGGGTGGGAGCGCCGCCCGTCTCCTCCGGCTCAGACGTCATCCTCTCCGTTTCATCAAAACTCTTCAGCTCGTCTCCTCCTCTGCCTTTACGCTGTACGATCAAAGCTGAGATGTTAACGACTCGCCGATGACGTAAACCATCGCTGCCGCCCCGATCTGACCGGAGTCTCACCTGCTGCTCGTAGATCTTCAGGGCCTTCTTGACGTTGGAGATCTTTGGAGACCGGATGGGGAGAGTCTTGATCTCGGAGGGCGTCAGGGCGCAGAGGTCACCCACCGATTTGACGTTTCTGGCGCGAATGAGTTGCCCGAACCCTCTGGACCTGCAGGGTTAGCAGACAGACGACCGTTTTAGCGCAGCGTCTAACCGGATCACAGCGAACAAACCAAACAGTGTGGTGCCGGGTGCTCTCACCACATGGTGGACGAAATCTGGGTGAGCACAGCCTCCACGGGGGCCGAGCAGCCCACCAGGGAGGGGTAGATGCAGTCTCTGGGCACGGCTCGAGGCTCCTGACTCATTTCTGATATCTGAGGGAAACACAAAGAAGTCTGCTCAGAGAGTTCCACCAATCAGCTTTGATTCAATCACGGAAACAATGAGGAGGAAAAAATGAGTTTAAGTTTGCAGGCATGTTAACGGGCAGCTAACTGGGAGGGAAAATGGCTTTCAGAGCCACCAGAACATCTGCCACATTCTATGGAGGGAATTTGGAACATTATTGACGCAGAGATCATGTTTTATGAATCGTGTTTGAAAAAAGTAAATCCTGAAATTACACTTTAAAAACTGAAACAAACTTTCCTTTTTTCCTCATATTTTTTCCTTTTTGTATTTAGCTTTTTTTCCTGATTTTTAGATCCCTCTCTTTCCCACTGAGTACGGACCCAGAGGCTGAAGAAAGTGAACCTCCTGCACAACCAGCAAGGAAGCAGAGAGCAGTTTCTATACGACAAGTTTGTCCAAAGGGTTCCTACAGCA
>NW_015151249.1:127959-135801 GCF_000732505.1 Cyprinodon variegatus | reverse complement strand
GATTTACCAGACAAAAAGTAAATGGTGCATCTCCCAAATGTCCCGGCAGCAACAACTCTTTATTGGTTCCGCTATCGGGACGGAACCAATAACGGCGAGCTATCTTTTTTTTTATAATAAAAAAAAACAATTTCAATTTTAACGTTTTATTTAGATTACAAAAATAAATCGTAATAAAAATAATCCTATTTACGATGTTTTAAAATTAAGACCTACGAAAGACTGATTGAAGACATTTTAATACCAATTAAGGCCTGAGTTTTATTTTGAAGAATTCAATGCCTTTTAAGACTTTTTAAGGACCAGCGGGAACCCTGGTCCAACTAGGCCACCGTAGGAAATTGTCCTGTTACTTCTCAGCTGCAGAGAAAAATGTTTTCATCAAGTTCTGGTTTGTTTAAAATGCTCCAGGGGACATTTTGGTTGTTTTAGGTCAGAAGAATCAAACCAGTAAAAAAAATGGTGCTAAATAGCATTAGCACCTCTATGGGATTTCCAATCCAGCACTGATTAGCATTATGCTAACCAGTAGTTGTGTCTTTTCAGTTCCACTTCAGTGATTTAATAAGCAAATAGTTTCTTCTAGATTAGGGGATAGGCTCAGTTTTGGATGCTTTTAAAAGGGAGTTTTTCCTCTCCACTGTCGCTACAAGCATGCTTAGTGTGAGGGATTGCTGAAGAGTCAACGCGATCTACTGGTTTTCCTTAGAAAACTTTGAATCAATCTGACTGGATGATCTGGTGAACTGGAAAGTGACCTGAGATGACGTGTTGTGAATTGGCGCTATAGAAATAAACTAAATAGAAATGACATCATCAGGAGGTTATTTTGGTGCCTGGACTGTTTCTAAAACATAAAAATAAAATCCTTAAAGTGAATTTTGTATCATAGTTCCCCTTTGAACCGTCTAATGATTCAGATGTCGGACCAGAACCGATGTCACAATCATCCATGATGCGAACACCATGACCCACCAGGCACTTCTTGGAGCTCCTGTAACTCGGACTGTGCAGACTTCTGGGACTCCCGACCAGACCGCCTTTAGTTGGAGTGGTGATGTGCTGAGGGGAGGAGAGGAAGGGTTAGGGTTAACCTCTCCACACAGGCAGACCGGAGGGCGTGCTAGCTGCTGCCATACCTTCGGCTGAGGGATGCTGCCGACCTTTGACCTTCTGGGAGAGCTGGTTCTAAGAGCCGGGCTGCGGCGATCGATATCATCAGCCGTCTCCTGCTGTTGGATGGGGTTAGCGAAGGACACGCGGCGGAACTGCGGGGGTGAGAAGAAGCAAACTGTTAGACACATTTTAAACGTTTGGGTCTGACTTTATATGTGGGGCCGTTTGGGCTGCAGACCTTAACGACGGGAGACGACATCTCCACCTCCAGGGGCCTCTTCTGGCCCGTCTTCAGGATGCTGGTGGAGGGGGAGGCTGAAGGCGACCATGTTCCCCTCATCCAGCCATTTCTGGGGCTCTGTCCCGCTTCTGGTTCTGATGCGGCCTCCAGGTCCTTCTGTTTGAGCGGAGAGTCCTGATGAGGCGCCTGGGAGATCGCCGCAGCGCCGCCTGGCGGCTCAGCTTCCAGGTCCTGTCTGCGTTTGTCCGTGGTCGTCTCCGTTTGAACGTCTTTATTGTCCTCTTCTGGGACACCATCAGCGGACGGTTCTTTTTCTGGGATCTTTAGAGACTCCTGGTCCTGCTGAAGCCCCGCCTCCTCCTGACGATTCTCCTGCTGAAGCCCCGCCTCCATCTGACGATTCTCCTGCTGAAGCCCCGCCTCCATCTGAAGTTTGTCCCCCTGAAGCTTCTCTTGCTGAAGCTCCTCCCCCTCCTGAGACTCCTCCCCTGGAGGAGAGGACGGTTGCTGCTGGTCTGAATCTGATTCCACACGCTTCGCCTTCAGTTCCTCCTCAGATGTTTCAGCTTTTTCCTCGGGGGTCTCCATCACCTGTGGCTCCTCCCCCTGTATGGCAGCACTTCCTGGCTCAGCAGATTCAGCCGCTCCTACTTCTTGGAAAGACTCCTTTCCTGCATCTGAATCTCTCTGCTCAGTGGAGCTCAGCGACTGGCTACCCTTGTGAGTGTCTTCAGTTCCAGTCTTCTCTTCAGCTGGTGGAGGCGGAGCCTCCTCGGACTCAGAATCCAACTTCTTTGCCTCAGCATCGTTGGTTTCTGCCACCAGCTCAGATTCCTTTAGATCTTGCGTCTCTGATGATTCTTGTAAGCTATTCTTTGTCCCAAAGTGTTGAGAATCTGCTTGCTGGCTGTCCGCTCCGTGCTCCTTTGAATCCAGCGTCAGAGGACTCTGCAGAGAGGCTTTGGGCTTCCTCCCCCTTTTCTTGCGAACAGAGACCTCTGGAGTAAAGGAGCACTCGGACTCTGACGACTCCACACTGGCTGCCTGCAACTGAGAGGATCTCCCTCTTGGATATCTGCCCCTGCCTCGAGACGACCCTGACCCAGACGCTTCCAACGACTGGGAGCCTTCTGGGGTCGAGCTGGGACTAGATTCCAGGACTTTACTCCTCCTGGTCCTGCCTACGGCTCCTGCCTGAACCGCCAGAGGCGTGGATGTCTTAGAACGGGTGGACCGTCCGGAAGAGTTCACGCCACCATCTTCGTCTTCTGGCTCAGAGGACGCTTTGCTCCGTCTGGATCTCCGTTTAATTGCACCGTCGGCGGATGGAGGGGTGACCTGAGAGTCCTCCTGGCTGAAGATGTCCATCTCTGCTTCGGGGGCGTTAACGGCGTCTTGCGTCATTTCGCTCTCCATCGCTGTTGTGGTTTCATCTTTGGACTCTTCTTTAGAATCCATCCTTTCTTGTGGTTTATCTTCAGTTTGTGGAGAAGACGTCGGAGCTTCCTGCTCTTTCTTCAGTCTCTCTTCTTGTATGGTCGTTTCTTCCGGCTCTACTGTCTTGGACTCTTCCTTCTGAGGTAAATTTTCCACCGTTTGGGATCCGGTCTCTGGATGAGCCTCGTCTTTCTCCTTCAGATCTGCCGTACCTTCAGCAGCAGCAGCTTGGCTGGACTCTTCTTTGGTCCTTCCAGCCTCAGACTCCTTGCTGAAGATGTCGTGCTTTCTGGGCTTTGTGCTTCCATGACTGGAGCCGGTTTCTGGTTTGATGAGGGTCAGGCTGGAATCCTGCTGACCGACGCTTCTCCGCTTACGCTCAGGAGACCCTAGGAGGTCCTGCGAATGGCTGTAAAGTCTGACCTTCTTCCGATGTTTCCCCTGCGAGTCCCTGTGGGTGGATTCGCCGGCGCTGCCCTGAGACTTGGACCGCAGCCGGTCTCTGGTGCTGTTCTCCTCTACCACCTGTTTGCTCCTGGTGTTGGGTCTGCCTGGCATTGGTTTGGAAGAGTCACTTTTGGGACTTTCTCCTGAACGTTTCCTTTTGACGTGCGTGTACTTCGCCTCGCGTTCCTCGGGGTCTTCTCCGGGGAGCAGAGGTCTGACTCTGTGGCGTCTGGATCGTCTCGGCTCGCCTGGAGACGTTTGGGAATCATCCATCATTGATTGGGACTCCTCATCCTGACTGAAGGAATCCATCTCCTCCGAGGAGCCAGCGCTTCCCTGGACCTCCGTTTTGGTCTGCGTGTCCGGGATGACATCCTCGTCAGAGTCACTCTGAAGTCTCTCAATCAGTCTTACAGGCTCACTTTTAATCCGGGACTCTATGGGCCTCCGAGGAGAATCGCTTTCCGACCGGGGACCAGAATCTAATAAAGCAGAGTCTGGATCAGCAGATTTCTGTGAGGCTTCAGGAGATTGCCTCTTATTAGCACTAGCTTGATCTTGGCTGTTAGACTTCTTAACAGGAGGACCAGTAAAGGAGGAGACTCCACCGGGACTGGCAGGCTTTCCCTCACTGTACTTCTCCAAAGTGATGAAAGACTGACGCCGACTGCTGCTGGGCTTCTGAGGAGTCCCTGAGACCACATCAGAGGAATTGGAGGTGTTTGGACTTGGGGTTTCTTTTGTCTCCACGTCTTTGTCCTCGCTGCATTTATCAGAACCCGGCAGAGGAAGATCTGCAGAGTCTGGGACACTCTTCTCCGCCGGCGGGCTTCCTCTCTTCGTCTCAGTACCTTCAGGGCCGACGACGACTTGAGTTTCTTTCAAATGAATCTCGGCAGAGTCGGTTGGTTTCTTTTGCGCCTGAAAAACATGAGGGGAAACAGGCGGTCAGGGGAGACTGAAATACAAACCGAACGTTTTTGATAAGTCACAGAATGGATCATCTCTTGCCAGGAGAGGCCTACTGGTTCAACAGAAAGCAGTGGATGCATTTTTCTCTGCCAAAGATCAAATAGGAGCCGAGCTTCTGGCTCCTCGGCTGGTCGTTCAGAATGTCCTGAGGCGGATAACCGATCTGCTTCAAAGTGACTGAAACCACGAGGGTCCTGGTTTCAACTAGGGGTGTAAATAATAGTTTTGTATCGATGCATCGATCCAACAGCCGACGATCCGATGCATCGATTCGTCCGCAAGAGAATCGATTCATGTTTTTTTTTCCTCCGGTCTATTTTTATCCATTTGCTCCTGGGCGTAATTCTCCCTCCCGTGCTGCGGTGGCGCTAAACCTATTTTGCCCTCCTACCTCGCTTCCTGGTTATACTCTTACAGCAGTGTGTTGCAGTAAGCTTGAAACAGACATTTTTGATTTATGCTCAATATTGAAGCGTGGTCTGCGCTACACGCTTTGGGTCTAGATACGGCCGAGGCGGCGAGGAAGTGGGGGCGAGTTTAGTCCGACGACGGAGGGACATGAGGGCCAAAAAGAGCGCAGATCCAGGTGGAAAAAGGGTCCCAGCGTTCTCGCGCACCTCGCTCTTCTAGCGGGTCAAACTTCACAAGTTGTTTTCTGCAATTTCGGTCATAAAAACAAAACAAGCCGGCCTCCTGTCTGCGGCACTGTCTGCCGTCAGCTACAATCTGGGAGAGGAGCAGCGGAGCGTCTGTGGAGGGGACGGGACGTCTGGAGCCGAGGTATCGCATTGCACTCATTTTGTGCAGTATTTTCTGATGCAAAGCCTTGCAGAATCTATAACGCAGAGGTGTTACTATTTTTCAGTGAATGAGGTTTTAATAGGTAAAGGTGGAGTACAACTTTTCTACTTCTGTTATTTGCTGCCGTTTCAAAAAAAAAAAAAAAAAAAAAAAAAAAAAAAAAAAAAAAAAAGCATAACGATATTACAGCTTTCATTGATTTATTTCAAAGTTGAAACATTGTCTAGCCTGTAAGGTGTCCAAAAAACAAAACAAAATAACAATCGAATCGTATCGTGGTTTATTCTTGAGTATCGAAAATAATCAAATCGTTGGGTCAGGAAATCGATACTGAATCGAATCGCCATGATGGATGTGATTTACGCCCCTAGTTTCAACCGTCCATCAGCAGCGCTCCTTTCTGGACGGTTTACCATCCAGCTGGACCAGAGACCGCTCAGGTCGACAGGGGAAAAACCGAAACTCTTTAATCTCGGTTCCGAAATGTGCGTGATAAACGTTGAAGGTCTCCGTTGCCCAACAGCCCAGATTCTGTCACCGCTCCGCCCCGTTCAGCTCACGTACGTCATTAGGAGTGCGTGAGCCGTCAGGTTAATCAATGAGAACTGTTCCAGCTGAAGCTGCGATCCCTGCGACCCCGGATAAGAGGAAGAAGATGAATGGATGGACGAAGATCCATAACAAAAAGAACATGTTTGTGCAGAAACACGTGATGGATGCTGATGGTGAGTTTTCATTATGTCATATTTAACTAAGCGTTCATTACTGCATGTTTTTCTCCTATGAAAGAACAATAAATGATGTCACGCACGCTCGCCTTGAGCTCCAAGGAAGTCAGAGCGGATGAAGACGGGAGGAACCACGGAGGCTGTAGGCTTTGCTTTGGGCGGGCGGTCTGGTGGGGTGTGGATACGGCGGATGTGGAATTTCGGGGTAAAAAGAGAACACCAAACTTTGGGCGTATTCACACCACACCCATTGGGTCTGCTTCACATAGACCAGGGTTAAAGAAAAAAAAAACAAAAGAAGGCAATGAGCAGACGTTTAAGCTGTTACCTCACTGGGAGCCTCCGTAACAACGCCGTCAGCTTGTCCAGCTGGAACTTTATCCCTAAAGGAGAACAATATTTGGTTACGAACTTTAAACCATAAGGAGGAGAAATGTGCTGATGGGCAAACTTACGAAGAGTCGTCTTGGCTCTGCGTGTACTGACTGAAAACGCTGGTGTCCAGGGAGGCGTCCAGGTTGTTGTACATGGCAGGAATGTCCACCCTGTGCGACAAGAAGGAGGAAGTCAACAACATGGAGGACGATCAGGATGGAGAGGGCAAAAAAACAAAACAAACTAAGCACCTTTTGGTTCTTTTCACCTCCTTCTGGTGCTCGGTTAGAACCCTTTCCTTCGTCTCAGGAGGGATGAAGACGAAGTCGATGGAAGCTTCTTCTTCCAGAACCTCCCTACGTGGAGGTTTGGGAGAACCAAAGTCCAGCTTCATCTGCAGGAAGGAAGACGAATGAAGGGGATTCAAACCGTTTCTATTGAGCAGTTCTCTCAGAACCAGCGCTTCCTGCTAGAACAACCCAACAAATAAGCTGAGAGTTCCTCATTCTGTTTTTACTCAGAAAAAGCTCCTTCCTTCTGAGGGGTGGAAACTGAGCGGCTCTGCATGAAGGCCAGGATGTCTCAGCAAGACGATGATAAACACTTTATTATGAAAGCTGTGGTGAACATGTTTAATTAATCATGTTTTATTTTCAGTTTCTTTAAAGGTTAGAAAAAGCCGGACTTTCACAGCTTAGAGCAAACGGACTTTCAGTGCCGCTCTACCTTTAGTGCAGGAGGGGATTTACCATTAGGCAAGTTCCTGGGGGCCCATAAAACTCTCTTTACATGTATGGTTAATAAAACTTTTCCTTATTTATGTATATTAATTATGTTTTTGATAAAAATCCTTTGGCTAAAATTCCATCAGAACGCTGATAATATTCAGTGTGTCTCATCTAAAAGCAGCGAACTCTGCTCTCCAGAGCGAGTAGATTGGTAACCCCGCCTCCTGCTCTCCTCTATCTTGAGCAGAAGCTGACCCTCTAGGACACGCCCCCTCCTTCATTTGCATAATGAGGCAGAAATAAATAGTCTTGCAGAAATGGGTTAAAAAAAATACAAAGAGAATAATACAGACAAAAAAATAACATGCACATAAATAAATACTTAAAAAAATAATAAAGTTAAAGATTATAATGGACAAGAAATAAATGAGGTAATTATAACAAAGGTGAATAAATAAAGAAACTAATTAAAAGAGTTATATACATTTATGTCTCACTGTATAATCTATTTTTTATTGTATTTTTAGGGGCAATTAATTGTATGCTTATTCATTTATTGAGCATTTATTTATTTCTGTATTTATTTTTAAATATGGCAGAGTTGGTCCTCCATAGGTCTGTTTGATGTGATGTCTTCTCCATTCAGAGGGCCCCCTGCCTGTCTTTGCCCAGGGCCCCAAATTTCCTAAATCCGCCCCTGCCTCAGCGTGATGTACTTTCCAACATAAACTCAAATTTCTGATTTAAATCCCCATAGATTTTCTTTTCTAGATAAGAGATGCAACAATTAAATGAATCAACGTTGATTTATTTAATCCATCAAGAAACTAACTTGATAATCCGCCGTCTTCTTAAAAAGCCGTTTTCTGTTGCATCAAGAGGAATAAATGTTACAATAGGTTGAGAAAAAAAAAGTAGGGATGCACGATATAATCGGCCCCCTATCGGTATCGGCCTTAAAACTGAATATCGGACATCGGCCACCCCACCGATATTT
>NW_015151249.1:124969-127344 GCF_000732505.1 Cyprinodon variegatus | reverse complement strand
CTAAAAAAAAAGTACAAGATTATATTTTAATCAATTATATAAGCCTCATGCATGTCAGGGTTTTTTTTAATCGAGCTTTTATACTTCATTAGGAATGTAAAATGCATTTATGTATTTTACACTGTAAAAAAATAAAATCTAAATACCAACAAAGTAGTTGCATCGATATTAGGCCTGGGCAATAAACCGGATTTTTACCGTTTACTACGATAACCAGTGATAATTTTAAATGAATTTAAACTGATCCAGTCAGAAGTCAGGATTAAACCACTGATCTCTATTCCCTTGTTGCTGATTGTCTGTTGGTAATGTGGGGTTGAAGTAAAGCCACCGGCCGCCATATTGGTACTCCCTAGTTAGACCGATCTCAATGTAAACAATCCGTGTGCTATAGCATTGAACAACGACGATGTTCTCATTTTTGGGGGGATTTTAAGACTTTTAAAATAAAGATAAATTCGTCACTTTGACACAGACTGGATGTTTCAAGGGAAGACCAATTAACTGGAATGATGACATCACACCACCTGTAAACATGGAGCTAGTTTCCCTGGTTTGGAAAAGAAAAAAAGATCAAGTACAGGAATGAAACGTTGAGAGCAATCGGACAGAACAGGATCTGAATGAAGATCAAGCCGACGGATGAGCGACCTTTGGCTTAGAGCTTACCGAGACGGGTCTGGACGTCTTGGAGGAGCTCCTGTCATTGGCGTCCGGCTTGGCGAGCATGGAGTCCCTCTTCCCGGCCGAAGACATGGGCATCCCGCTGAGCTTGGTCTCCAGCTGAGAGCTCTCACTCTGAACGGGCAAAGATGGAGTCAGGAAGCCGCCTGAAGGACTTAAAGCGACACTAATGTAGCGCGACTTACCGAGCCGTTCTCACTGAGCTCGTCGGGAACGCTGACGGCCTGGAAGCCGGGAAGGATGATGGGAGTTTTCTGCTTCACCTGGCTCAGCACGGGTCTGAGGGAGGAAGAAGGTTACAGCTGCGTCTCGCTGGTGCTACGACCCCCCCCCACCACCGACACTCACCTGATCTCCTCAGGATACGCCAGGCTGGCCGTGTTGGCAAAGGTGGCGTTCCAGAACTGCGTGGCCGCCGCGCGCAGGTGCTTGTTCTTGTGTGGGAAGACGACGCAGAGCAGAGGGGACAGCAGCGCCAGCAGCTCGTCGTCATGGGCAACGGGGGAGCGCGACTGCAGGCAGCCCAGGACTTCAGAGAGGAGCTTCTCCAGCTGAGGCGGAGCCACAGGAACCTTTTAATGCACCTACAGACCCCCCCTCCCTCCGGCGCTAAGATGTTTGCTGTGGTACCAACCTTTCCCTGGAGGTGGCTGGAGAACCTGCAGCTCTCTCCTGCCGCGTGTTCGTAGAGGAGCGTCAGCGGCCGAACGAGGGCGCTCAGCGCCTCGGTGACGCAGTTGGCGAGGATGAGGTTGGCGAACAGAGTGGAGACGACGGAGGCCAGGGCCGAGCCGGCGGCCTCTGAGGAATCCTCCGGGGCCGCGGCGTAAACCTCCAGACACTGGGCCAGCAGGGACACGAAGGTGGACAGGTTCCCCAGGGCTTTGCTCCGTTTCCGCGCCCAGTGCAGCAGAGTGTGAGGAGCTGGAAGGCAAACGGGTTTTAATCGAGCTGAATCCTCTCTGGCGCCCAAAAAGAAAATTAAAAGCTCCACAACTTACATTTCAGCTTCTGCTGGAAGGTGGGCGTGTACGGAGAGAAGTCCACGCACTCCACCATGACCTGCAGGATGCTGCAGACGGCTTGCAGCATCGACGGGACCTGCAGGATCAACGCAGACGACATAAATACAACAGAAGGTCTTTTTTTAACTCCTCCCCCTCGGCACTCACCGCCAGCGCCGCTCTGTCCACGGCCGCAGCCATCTTCACACAGAGCTCCTCGCAGCAGATGTTCTCCTCGGCCGTCGCCACCAGAGCGGAGCAGCGGGCGAACACGCGGTACAGCTTGGACCAGGAGGACAGCACGGCCTTCTGGGACGCCTGAGGTCACAGCGGTAACGCGGGTTAGCAGAGACGTGACAGAGGCGAGGACCTGAGGAAAGGGAGCGTGGACAGACCTGCTGGAGCAGCGAGCCGTGGAGGAGGTGACTGACGGGGAACATCAGGGCCGCGTACATGGCGCTGAAGTTGTGCTCCAGGGCGTCTCCTTGGTTCACTTCATTCGACTGTGGAGAGAATTCCAGACGTTCATCCAGGGCGTTCCTGCAGCTTCATGGTGCTCCGCTACACCCAGATTTATTCTAACTGATTTTTAGAAAATAACTAGGGATGCACGATATTGGGATTTTGGCCGATATCCGATATGCCCATATTTTCAAACTCATGTATCCGATAACCGATATCGATACC
>NW_015151249.1:121563-122835 GCF_000732505.1 Cyprinodon variegatus | reverse complement strand
CGTTAAAAAGTCTTAAAAAGTATTGAATTTAACTTGCCGTATGCTGTAGGAACCCTGTGAAGCTTATGGCGATCTGACCTTAAATTTATTTTTTTCATTACTAAATCGATACACGCCCATTGAGGTCGTTCAAAGCCAAATTTTTGGACAAAACTAAAGAGAAACGACAATCTGAAGTCATGTGCATGCGTATTGACTATGGGTATGTTGGTCTGACAGAACACCGGCGCTCTCCAAAGCAGGCATTAGCGTGAATGCTCTACTTCCCATCATCTACTTCCACCAACAGCAGAGGAAAACCCAGAAGAGGCGAGCGCTGTAGCTCCCAGATCTGCTTGGTGACCAGTGACCTTTAACTAAATGATTGGCTGAACGATGCTCCATGATGTAAAACATTGTGGTTGCCCAGACAACGATAACATAATGCAGCGTCAGTGTGCTGAGTTGGGAGCATCTGTAGCGTTAGCGTGTCTAATGACTGATGAAGTTTTATTACTATTTCTGGTGAATAAAGTAACTGTTCGACCATGATATAAAGAGCTGGGTAGCGCTTTGGCTAGCTATGCTCAGTAGCTAACAGGTTAGCCTCTTTTAGCTCGCTCAGTTAGCCACATTAAGCTACACTACTCTTAAATTTGTGTCAACAACAACTGTTTATGGAAGAAAAACAGTCTCATAGGAATCTGCCTTTTTTTTCAACACCGAATTTTAAACACTGATTTTTTTTTTTTTTTTAGACATTGAATTCCTTACACTAAATTTTTATCTGATAAAAAAATTCACCAGAAAAAAATTCAGCCGCAAAAGTGTTGACCTTTTGGTGAACTCAAGCCAAAGCGATCTACACTCGATAGAGTCGAGCAGCTTCTAGCCAATGAAATTAGCTCATTTTGGTCACGTGACACAACGGCTGCACTGAGGATTTTTTTTTTGTTAAACAGAATTATAAAACGTCAGTTAGCCACTAATAGACAGCTATTAGAGTTTATCCTCTTATCAGACTGGGTGAAACAACTGAGCCGATCACAGCTGGTGCGGCTGCTGGCCGAAATGAAGAAAAAAAGTTTGCAGATTCCAATGAGACCGTTTTTCTTCTATAACCGTTTGATTTCTACAAGTAGAATAACTGTTTTTATGTCTAAAATCTATTTTAAGATGTCCCATCTGTCCTCAGATCTTAAAAGGGGACCACCATTTTTTTTAATGTTCTACTCACCCATATGAGTTTAGTGTCATTTGGAGCTGTTCTGAAGATATTCCGTTAGGTTATAT
>NW_015151249.1:117896-119149 GCF_000732505.1 Cyprinodon variegatus | reverse complement strand
CAGCCCTATTAAAGACTGATGATTATTTTCTACTTTTGGCTACTACAGATTGCAGATAAAATCTAAATAATAGAAAATATAGGTTAGAATATGTTGAGACTCCGGGAGAGATTAGATTCTTAAGAAACGGGTGTTTGTCTGAGTTTTCAGGAGGACTTTCTCACTTCAACATAGATTCTAACTACTTTTTACCTGCTGATCACAGCTGATATAGCAAAGCTGCTCTCTGGCGTTGAACACAGGAGCAGCAGAAGCATCAAACTTTACTGGACGTCTGATCTCAATGAGGATAAGCATCAATAAAGAAGCGGCAGAAGCTTTTTTTTGCTACGGTGTAAACATAGCGTCACAGGAAGCCGGTTGCCATTGGAAACCCTCACCAGTCTCACCCCCCTCCCCCACCTGTGTGATGGTGTCTGTCAGAGGGCCGACCACCGAGCTCCACATCCTGCACAGCTGCTCCTTGTTCTGCAGAGACGCTGCGCAGCTGCTCATGGCGCTCAGCACGGCCTCGGCGAACGCCAGCGGAGAAGCGGGTCCGGTCAGGCCGCAGGTGACCAGCGACTGCAGGCAGTGGAAAAACCTGCAAACGGACAAGTAGACGCGTCAGGCTGGCTGGATCCGGTTTAACGTCTCCCTGGTTTTCTGCTCAAACAGGAGTGCAGACTGACCTCTCGTCCTCTACGTAGGCCGGCAGCCTGCCGCTGTTGAAGAGGAGGAGGATGAGGAAGAGCGCCGGGGTCCCCTGAGGAAGCAGACAGAGATGGCAGCATGTTACCCAGAATGCAGCGCACCTACAAGGACCGAAGCCTCGCGATATTCTCACGTTCAGCACGTCCATCTTGCCCACTTGGTAGGAAGCCGAGCCCAGGACCCTCTGAGGCAGACCTTTCAGCGTGGCCTTCAACAGAACCTGAAGGAGAGCACAGCCACTCGTTTACATCGACACTGTGTGCTGGTGAAGATTCTCAGTCATCCAGGTCATTGTCACTCCAAAATACTTGGGAAAAAAAAAAAACAATCCTCCGGACATTGTTTCCTAGTTTGAAGACGTTTCTCTTCCCATCCAGGAAGATTTTTTTCTATTCAAAATGTCAGAAATAGCGTAGAGTTCCAGGCTTTATACAGCAGCCCAACAAACCCTTGTGTTTAGAAAACATGTAAATAGAAACGGATGAACGGGTCCACTAACCTGACTCCGCCAGATGGATTTGCTCCGCATATCCATCTGGAAACCTTCCATTGAAGTAATT
>NW_015151249.1:115404-116058 GCF_000732505.1 Cyprinodon variegatus | reverse complement strand
TTTCTTTTTAGAATTGGAACTGTGTCTGTCTGTAGATTTGGCATTCTGCTCGCTTTCTTACCAGGACTCGGTCAGCAGGCAGCGCCTCGGAGGCTACGATGCTCTGTAGTGTCTGCAGCATCAGGGTGAGCGCCTCGCAACCCTGACGATCCTTCTTACTGCCTGCTGAGAGAGAACAAAGTCCTTCAGTCCCACCATACACAAACATCTACGGATCAGTCAGGATGTGAGGAAACACCATCATCATCATCATCATCATCGGGCGCTTGGCCCTCAGCGTTTTCCTGTCCTCACAGCGGCCTAGATCAGAGATCCGGAGGCTCAGACTTAAACTGATGACGATGCTGAGACTGGGTCGCAGCGGAGACGAGGATGTGGTCTCGCTGATCTTCGTCTCGGGAGGATTTCTACGACCCAATCAGAATTCTCTATGTGGAGCTGCGAGGCGGGACCCACGACTAAAGAGTCCTCCTGCAGAGCAGCAGCCACAGAAGCTACGCATCTCTATAGCAACATTTCAACCAGCAGATACCTGCAGCATCCTGTGAAGCCAGGCGTACACTGTACGATTTATTTGCCTTTTTTGGGACGATTCTTCAGTCATGCAAGAATGTTTCGATTGGGCCAATTTTCAGCCTGATGGTGCGTGGTGTA
>NW_015151249.1:112581-113808 GCF_000732505.1 Cyprinodon variegatus | reverse complement strand
ACTTCTGTTATTTGCTGTTGTTTCTCAAATAAATAAAATGAATAATGATATTACAGCTTTCATTTATTTATTTCAAAATTGAAACATTGTCTAGCCTGTAAGGTGTAGAAATAAAGAAAAAAAAAAAGAACCAATTTACCGAATCGTATCGTGGTGTATTGTTGAGTATCGAAAATAATCGAATCATTGGGTCAGGAAATCGATACTGAATCGAATCGCCATGATGGATGTGATTTACACCCCTAGTGTGAACTGTAGCTGCGTGCAACGATTGAAAATATGGCACAGTGTATTCCTGGCTTAAAACTTCACAACAGGCAAATAAACCTTAGGTGCATCACTGCCCCCTGCTGGGTTGGAGTCGGTACATCGGTTATAGCATGGAGAAAAAGATAAGGCATTTAATGCTGCATTCACACCGGGCGCGTTGTGGGCATCAAACATCTGGATTAGATGCTAAGTCTGCGCATTGCGGCATTGAGAGGTCCAGTGGCCCATTCCAGCATCTGGGCTTCAACGAATGCTGGAGTCCGAGCGCCGGGAGCGTTGGAGTTCAGTAAATTTAACTTTTGCCGCTGGACGTCAGAGCATCAACCAATCAGAAAAGCTGATCCAGGAGTTTTTTGGGCGAGAAAGACACTACCTGTAAGCTGTCATCACTTCTGCATAAGAGCGATAAATAGATATCAAGGAGTCAAACTCCAAGGGTTACACAAAAGCCGGAGGATGGATTGTTATGTAGAAGGAACAGAGAGAGAGCTCTGATCATTATTGCTGCAGTTAAACATTTTTTATGAAGTAGGTCGAAACAGTTTATAAACTACCTAATTAACTAGAAATGTTAAAACTAGAGGTGGACATTCCAGGTCCAAAAAGGCGAAAACCATTTCCATTTCCAGCTGCGAAACTCAGACCGGGAGCTAATCAGCTGTTTGAGTGAACAGGATGAAGAAAAACCAGGAAGGGTTTTTAGCCCCTGGACCCGGATTCTCCACCTCTAGTTAAAACCTGTTGACGGAAAATATGCCATTGTATATTCCGGTACTTGCAGTTTTTACCACAAACCTTAAAGAAGAAGTCTGGTGATATTCAGAATTCAAATTTCTGAAATTTCTTTAAATATGAACCTACTGTTCAATACATGATAAGCGTTTTTAATTAAAAGTAATTTTCATGTGAATGTGCTTTACTGGAGGCATCCATGTTTGTCAAAGAACACTACTGCCA
>NW_015151249.1:108997-111292 GCF_000732505.1 Cyprinodon variegatus | reverse complement strand
GCAGATCAACAACCGGAGCTCCGAGCAGCCAGATCGCATCAAAGCAACTTGACCACAGATTGACCCAGTGTCCAGATTTCTGCGTTTGAGCATTTCTGATTGGTGTGAACGCAGCATTAGGCAGCAGTGATTCTATCCTTCAGCTTGGTTTCTGATCGGAGAAGCAGATCCTGACCCAGAACCAGTCGACGGTCTTTATTAGCCTTCCTGTGTTTAACGCCGGCAGCAGAGGTGCTTACCTGAGTCTATAGTCAAGTTGACGAACCGGACGAGACTGGTCCAAATGACGGCTAACAGCGGCTCTGTGGAAGAACAAGGGTATCTGTTAGCATGCAGGAAGTCTTTATGAGGTTTGCCTCCAGGCTTTATCAGGACTGGAAGTGGCTTCCAGTTAGCTTAGCGACCAGACTGGTCTGGAAGCAGAGCTCTGCTGCTCTGAAAACAAGAAACTGAAGCGTCAGACACCGTTTTAAATACTGACAACTTAAGAGACGCACTGATTCCAACATCCGAATCAGATTTCAGCGCTGATGCGAACTAATGGAAATGTTTACAATTTTTTAAAATAATTTTCATATTATTCGTGCTCTAAGTGTGTCGCTCTGTCAGCTAAAGGCATGTTTTACAGTCTTTATATTCCACTTAACTAAATCAGTTGACAATTATTTCAATAATTGATTCATCTGATCAATCGTTTCAGCCCTAATTCAGTGTTTAACATAATATTTATGAATGAAAGTATCTTATTTTCTGCTGTAAATCCATTTGATTTGCTTTATATCCAAATTGACTCAGACAAACTTTATTGTCATTTTGTACACAGGGTGTAAACGAAACAGAATGTCATTCAGTACAGCTCTCAATACATTTCCATTTCTTAAGGTGCAGCAGGGATTAAATGTAAACATTAGACTGGTATATGATTTACAGTTTTCCATTTTACTTTTATCATGTTAAAATATTTTATGTGTTTTTGTGTGAATGTGTGTGAAAGGGGACAAATAAAAGCTACAGAACTGAACATCCATCGACACAACTAGTAGCTAGTTTCTACTTTGTCTTGGAGATAAATCAGAAAAAGATAAATAAAAAAAAAAAGGTATCCGTAAACTTCCATAAAATTGATGAATCAGGAAACTGAGTTTAAAATAAAGGAAAAGTCGGCGCCCTGAGCGGATCCAGATCCAGATCCAGCAGAGGCTGATGATCCAGTAGGTAGAATTTACCTGGAGCCTCTTTGCCAACGGCGGTGAAGCCGTCTCTGATGTTGGAGAGGAGCACGGCGGCGTGTTTCATGAAGGATGGAGCGCCAGAGAGGAGCGGATGATTCAGAGGTTCTGGAAACAACAAAACTTTCACGTTAGGAAACTCCCTGATCCAATCGGGCGACCCGACTGTTTAAGGAAGAGCTACATCTAGGAAAGACTGTCTAACTTTATGGTTTCTGGGCAGAAAAATGACTAAACTGGACAGAAGCTGGAAGATTGAACATCAACTAGATGAGAAACTGGATATTTTCTATGACAATAATGACTCCAGACTTGGTCAGACCCCCCGACTGATGGCAGACGGCGGGTGTGCGTCTTTCACCCACCTAGATTTAACATAATCTTGTTCTTTGCTGCAGCAGCAACGACCTCCGGTCCCAGGAAGTAGTGGAGCAGCATCTCCAGGCCCAGCAGCTGAATGGAGGAGAAGCAGGAGGAAGCCTGCATGCTGGAGTTCAGGCTCATCGATAGCGTGCCGACCGAAGCGTTCAGGGAGACGTTGCCTGAGGAGACCGGGAAAACTCTTAATCTGAGCGTTAATCTGTGCAGCAGCCAGCGAGTCCGTCTGGACGGAGGAGCAAACCTGATTTCGGGGTGCTGGGCGCCACGGCTCCGTTTTGAGCGACGGGTCTAGAAGGAGTGTTTGGAACGGCGGACGAATCGGACCTGATGGTGGACTGGAGCAGAGGCGCCGCGACCTGCAGAGGATCAGAGTGTCAGCCTGCGTGGAGGAGCGCTGAGGATCAGCAGCAGCGGCGTGACGGAGCCGCTCCTCACCTGCTCAAAGTTGGGGGACAGGTTGGGTCCCAGCTGCACTATCAGATACCACCAGACCTCCACCTTGGTGAGCAGCAGGGCCTCCGTTCTCACCTGGATGGAGATGAGCGGCTGCATGAGCAGCTTCATTCGTTTGGAGTTGCTCAGGATATCTGGAGGAGATTCACAGGGAGGTCAAAACCAGGAGAGCAACGGGAGGGAGGGAGGAAAACGGATCTATGAGGAAAACGGATCTATGAGGAAAACGGAT
>NW_015151249.1:107249-108707 GCF_000732505.1 Cyprinodon variegatus | reverse complement strand
GGAACGGCGGCTCTTTGGGGAGGAGCTCACCTGGGTTGAGAGCAAAGTTATCGATGAGGCTCTTCCAGGCGATGAAGGCGATCTTCTTGATGGTGGGAGAGGAGCTGCGGAAACCAAGCTCCTCCAGACGCAGCAGGGAGTTGATGAAAGGACCTCCTTTATGCAGCAGCTGGAAGGGACGACATGTTAGCGCTGCGCTAAAATGCTACTTTTACATTCTAACTGGAGTAAAAAGCTCAAGTTGATCCTCTAACTTCTACTGGAGTAATAAACTTTACTACATCTGCCACCTCTGACAGCTTTACCTTCCCGAGAAGCTTCACAAACAAAGGCCAGAGCTTCAGGACGTTGGTCTCATTCTTGGACATGAAGAGCTTCTGCAGATCTGGGATCAGTTTCTGTGAGAACAAACAACAGCAGGAGATCAGAGTTTACCTCAGCCTCTCCGATTCAACGCGACGCTCCCGCACAGAAACTCACCGCCGACATGATGGGCTCCAGGTAGGCCGCCACCTCCGCCTGCTTGGCCAGCAGCAGGGGCATGCCCATCTCCAAGGCCGCGGCGGCGCGCAGGCGCACCTTAGAGGCAGAGTGCACCACCAGCGGGATGACCAGCTTGGCCCACCGCACCGCCCCGTCGCTCATCTGGGTCGGCACCTGCTCTATCATCCTGAAAGCGAGACGAGCAGAGCGGCGTGAGCGAGTCGGCGAGGCACCGCTGAGAGCGGCTCAGGGGACGCTTCTACCTGATGATGACGTTCAGGGCTTCGTGGTCCATCACCGCAGACTGGAGGTCCTCTCTGCTCCACACTCTCTCCAAGGAACCCAGTAAAGTCGGCACGTTTTTGCTGACGACATCAGCAGGAAAGCTCTGTTTGGAAATTACCCATAATGCTCTGGTACAGGTGTTCTTATCCATCGACTTGGTCACCAGGGAGCAGAGCGCAGACAGGATCTGTGCAGCAAAGGTCTCTGGAATACAGAGGTATCACTCTGAGCGATATCATCACACTGAAGTTAAAAATAAATAAATAAATAAAAAAACGTACCAGAGATTCCAGAAACCACCTGAGAGTGATAAACGCAGAACCCCAAAGCTTGCAAGGCAGCCTGGCTCAGCTCAGCGTTCGGACTGCTGGTGTGGAGCTGGGTGCAAAATAAAGACCATCATCATCATCATCAGATTTCTCTCCGCTCTGACTTAACCCGAAATCCCACATCCTCCGCCGCTGCTTCGCTTCAGACCGCCTGCGCGAAGCCTACAGCCTCCGCTGTTCCTCCCGTGCCGCCCCGTAGAGACTGACATTTTTTTTTTCGGGATGGGAGTCAGTATGAGTAACGATTACGTGATTGGGACGGTACAGGATTAAACATTAACGGGAGCAGACGGGATAGTACCAGTAACTAAAAAAAAACAAACTAGGATCGATGCCAAAACATAAAATAAAATAGAAAGAA
>NW_015151249.1:105322-106787 GCF_000732505.1 Cyprinodon variegatus | reverse complement strand
GCTCAAAAACAACAATGGAGGGACCAACAGTTACTACAGTTAGAAACAGGAACTTAACTGACCCTTCATAGAAATTCAGATTCAATGAATTGGCAGAAATCTTGTTGAAGACAACGAGAATGGGAGTGAAGCAGGAGTGGGAGTCATTCTGAATGGGAGCGGGATGGGAGTGGGAGTAATTTCACCAGGAGTGGGACGGGACAGGATCTAGATTTCTACTCTGGCCTGGGACACAATGATTTTCTGTGGGAGTGGGACGGGACAGGAGTGAAAATCCACTCCGGCGTCAGTCTCTACTGCCCCGTTCCGACTTCCTCGGAGCTCGAGGAAAGCATGCGAGATATTATTAATAAATTCATAGGAGCAAAACATGCAGAAATGAACGACAAATTTATATGACAAATTAAAAAAAATCCCCATCAGCATCTAACATATGTGCAGCTTCTGCCCAAATGTTTTCTTTTTGCCAACTCCATTAACAGAACTAGTTCCTCTTTGATATCTAGCTACTCTAGATCTATCTCTGTGACTGTGATATCTAGCACACGCGCCATTGTTGCTTTGGAAGATAAACACTCCCGCCGCGGAAGTTCTCGTGACCATCCACCAAAGTTCTCACGAGTTCTCAAATAGCCCCCCCCCCCTGGATTATAGAGCAGATTGATGGACGAAAAAAATATTTTTCTATTTCTATCATAAATGTAAAGTTTTTTATAGTTTTGGTATAACTGCTGTTCTGAAAGCATGTTTGACAGACTCTATACTCCAGTTTACAATTAATTGATTACTAAATTAGTTGACAATTATTTCAATAATCGATTCATGGTTTCAAAGTTGTGTAGTTTAATATGGCTAACTGACCAAGCTAAAACAGGCTAACCTGTTAGCTAATGATCCCACCATGCTGGTATCTGTATCGGCCGATACTCGCAGCACAAACATCGGAATCACATGGGGACAAAAAATGGTATCAGAACATCTCTACTTATGAAACATGACGAAGTTGCTTGAACAAACCGAATAACTGATTCATTTTGGCTGAAATATTGAACAATTATCAAGCATCCGGAACAGTTATAGTCATTAAAGTTCTCTAAAATAAAAACCTAAAGTGACAGCTCTACACCACCGACGTGCGCCTGCTCTCAGGGTCCCAGCTGAAACAAACTGTCATTCATTAGTTCCTCCTGACATTACAGAAAGAGCAAATGGACTAATTATAAAACAGAAAGATAAAAGTGACCAAATTTTTTATTATGAGACACCTCCATGATTCCATTCGTGGTGTTTTAACTTTTAAGATCTCTGGAAAATTGATTCAAGATATTTTGCAACCGATTATCTTCTTTTTTTCTAGACCCTTAAACTGTTTCTCATTATAGTTAGAAACCTGATTATATAAATCAAGATTTATTTTGTGTTCCTTTGTGTTTATCAAACAGTTTCTCCCTTTGTAATTGTTTTA
>NW_015151249.1:101127-104920 GCF_000732505.1 Cyprinodon variegatus | reverse complement strand
CTCAGATAGAAAACTTTGAATTAATCTGACTGGATGATCTGATGAACATGGGTGACATGGTGTGAATTGGTGCTATAGAAATAAACTGAATCGAATTTCTCCAGACCAGTAGGACTGAAGACCCTTGGAGGGCTGATTACTCACCAATATGACTTTACCCAAACGAGTAAAGTTCTTCTCTACAGCTGAGAGAAACTGCTGGCCTTCCTCCCCACTGAGTCGACTGGAAAACACAAAGATGAGTTATTTTTCTCGCTCACACTCCCCGACATCTTCTGCGACCGACGGGGGAGACTCACTTGGCGATGGTCAGGTAGGCGTCCGTCTGCTCCGACTGCCCGGCCGTACCGTCCTCCAGAGTCTCCAACAGAGGGAGGAAGCTGGAGGTGCTGGGAGGTCCTGCAGACGCCATCATTATTCCTCACCTCCTCCAGGCCTCTGAGAGGAAAGATGAAAGAAGACAAACATTTCAGAAAGCAGGTGATGTTGGGACAGAGAGGGTCAGCAGCTCCTCTGCAGCCAATCAGGACTGGAACTCAGAAGGTGGATGATCTGGTGAACTTATAAAGTGCCTCGAGATGATATGTGTTGTGAATTGGCACTATAGAAGAAGAAGAAAACTGAATTAATCAACTATTTTTTTTTATTACTTTAGAAAGATACTTTTAGAAACTTAAAATAAAAAAACAACATTTGGAATACAGAAATATTTATAGCTTTATATTTATTTATTTCTACATTTATTGCTCAATCTAAATGAATTGAAAGTCAGAATCTATCTTTAGTTTTTCTATTAAAGTTTTTCTAACTGAAGGAAGCAGGGCTGAAGCCCACTGGCAGGACTTTAAGTTTAAAGATGCTGAATCTTTGGCTCCTCTGTTTCAGCACATGTCTGAATGTTTTCACCAGCTAGCCTGCCTGCTAGCTGCCAGCCGTTAGCCTGCTAGCGGCTAGCGCAGCTCCTCCAGCCACAGCTGGACGTTAGCAGCATGGGGAGCTTTCTACAGACCCCCCAATAAGGGGCCTAAAACCCTGGGAAACATCTCAACTGGTTCTTACGGCTCTGTTTGCTCCCGCTGCGGCCGCCACACCGACCAGCTCACCTCCTGTGTGTCAGATGGGCTGAGGAGACAGCATCCAAGCCGGGAGAGGCTTCACCCCGCTGCGAATAAACCTCTGCTCGCTCCGCCGGGAGCCTCGCTCTACTTTCGGCCGCTTGGCTCGTAGATGCAGCCGTTAACCGGGACGATTTCTGCTCGGTGATGCTGCTATTGCTGCTATTGCTGCTATTGCTGCTGCTGACACCCCGCGAAACCTGCTGGCGCCAAACCACCACGCGTTACGTACGTAATTACCTTTGACCCCGTTACGTCACTGTTAAGACCGCCCACTTTACCCTAAAATAAATACATAATTAAACACGGTAGCACTAAGGATTAGGGCCACTGGAAAAAAATAATAATAACTGATTTTTACATTTTATTTCATAATAATATGAGTTTAAAGTCAGAACTGTCTCTGTCTTTAATCTCAGATTTCTGACTTTTATCCTGAGAATTCTGACTTTCATCACAGAATTGTGACTTTTTTGTTAGAATTTTGTCAGAATACAGAAGAGGATTAAGGCCACTGAAAAAAAAAAGTTAACTTATTTTTACATTTTATTTTAGTTTTATGTGGGGAAAAAAAAGTCAAAATCTGACTTTCTTTCTCAGAATTCTGACTTTAACCTCAGAATTATGACTTTGATCACAGAATTGTGACTTTTTTATCAAAATTTTGTCAGAATATGGAAGACGATTAAGACAAGTGAAAAAAAAAGTTAACTTATTTTTACATTTTATTTTAGTTTTATATGGGGGGGGGGAATCAAAATCTGCCTTTTTTTCCTCAGAATTCCAACTTTAATCTCAGAATTATGACTTTAATCACATAATTTTGTCAGAATACAGAAGAGGATTAATGCCACTGAAAAAAAAAGTTAACTTATTTTCACATTTTATTTTATTTTATAAGGGAAAAAAAGTCAAAATCTGCCTTTTTTTCTCGGAATTCTGACTTTAATCATACAATTCTGACTTTATCCTGAGAATTCTGACTTTCATCTCAGAATTATGACTGTAATCACAGAATTGTGACTTTTTTTATCAGAATTTTGTCAGAACACAGAAGAGGATTAAGGCCACTGAAAAAAAAAAGTTAACTTATTTTTACATTTTATTTCAGTTTTATATGGAGGGAAAAAAGTCAAAATCTGACTTTCTTTCTCAGAATTCTGACTTTAACCTCAGAATTCTGACTTTNAATAGCAACTGATTTTAAGACACTCGCGGAGGTAAATAGATCGGTGGTTAAGATCGGTTTCATATGAAAATATCGGCCGATCACCAATCACCCCTAAATTAAGGAAATCGCGGCCGGCCGATTTATCGGTGCACCCCTAATTATGACAAATTAAAAAACATCCCCATCAGCATCTAACATATGTGCAGCTTCTGCCCAAATTTTTTCTTTTTGCCAACTCCATTAACAGAACTAGTTCCTCTTCGATGTCTAGCTACTCTAGATCTATTTCTGTGACTGTGATATTTTGAAGATGCACCATTGTTGTTTTGGAAGATAAACACTCCCGCCGCGGAAGTTCTCGTGACCATCCGCCAAAGTTCTCACGAGTTCTCAAATAGCCCCCCCCCCTTCGCTTTAGTGGGAAACTGCTGTGTGTCTCTAGAAATTCCAGACAGACGCTGCAGAAGCATAGCAGCAAAACTGGTTCACAACCAGACCCAAGCCACATTTGATGTGTGCGGCTGAAGAAGTCTAATCTGCCCTTTACGCAGAGAGAGAGCTGCTGCAGGCGGGCCAACGTTGGCCCTGGCTGCGGCCCCCTAAACATCTGAACTTTTTTTTAAATTACACATAGTGACGCTTAAAAGAACAATGTTCTCGCCTAAAATTATCTAAAAACGCAATTTTATGGAACAACGGCAACAGAAAAGAGAACTTTTAACTTAATCCTCTGAGCTCTGTGAGCGCTAACCTGGAAGCTGCTGCTGCCGCAGTGCATGCTGGGACAGCTGTCAGTCTAAAGAACGGACTAGTCTGCTCTGATGCATGCTGGGTAAAGAGGGTGATGGTGTTTCACCAGGACACGAGAACGCACAAGTAAACAGACTGAGAAACAGCCAAACTGCACTGCGTTCTTTTCATAAGAATCAAATCTCCGCTGGGGTTTCAAAATATCTAAAAGCCGTGTAGGGCTGCAACTAATTATTTTGCTAATCGGTTAATCTGTTGATTACTTTTTCGATTAACTGATTAATAATCGGATCGCCAAAAGTTCCTTAAAAGACAATTGTTTTACGAAATTAAACCTGGTGAAACTAAAACTTTTCCACTTGAGGAGCTCTGGATTATAGAGCAGATTGATGGACAAAAAAAATATTTTTTCTATCTTGAATATAAAGTGTTTTATAATTTTGGTATAACTGCTGTTCTGAAAGCATGTTTGACAGACTCTATACTCCAGTTTACAATTAATCGATTACTAAATTAGTTGACGATTATTTCAATAATCGATTCATGGTTTCAAAGTCATGTAGTTTAATATGGCTAACTGACCAAGCTAAAACAGGCTAACCTGTTAGCTAATGATCCCACCATGCTGGTATCTGTATCGGCCGATACTCGCAGCACAAACATCGGAATCACATGGGGACAAAAAATGGTATCAGAACATCTCTACTTATGAAACATGACGAAGTTCCTTTTACAAACCGAATATCTGATTCATTTT
>NW_015151249.1:96436-97426 GCF_000732505.1 Cyprinodon variegatus | reverse complement strand
AAATCTGACTTTTTTTTCCCTCAGAATTCTGACTTTAACCTCAGAACTATGACTAAATTCTGACAGCTAACAAACATGTTAGCATCAAGCCGTAGCGATGTCTGTTTTAGAGACTAAACTAGTTCTCTTGTTTTAATCACCTTCCGCCCTTCCATTAATTAAATAGTGTCTTTGTGTTAAATAGCATCATGTAAAAAGTCGTCTAATTCTGTCATTTTCCACCAATGTTACTGGCCCTCCTAAACAACTCACATCTTTGTCAGTGAAGCTGAGTGCTCCCAAAACTCTTCCTTCATGGCGCCCATCTACATTAAGATCCAACATTCTGACATTAAAGTCATATTATACTGAAATGAAATATATAAAAAAAAGTTTTTTTTTATTTTTTCAATGGCCCTAATTCTCTTCCATACAGCTCAATATATAATTAAAAAGACATAAATTACACAGAAATATTAGTGCCGAAAGACACATGATCCGTCAAAGCACCTTGATTTCAACTTAGAGTTTTCGAAACCAGAATAAACCTAATAGTGAATGCTGTAAAGCTATTTTTAGTTTTTTAGGTCCCCAAAGAAATTAATGGTAAAGGTAAAAAAATCCTAAAAATCAGTGTTTTTGCTATTTAAAGGGGTCATAGAATGATTATAGGGCAGGGGTGACCAATTAAAAATCAGCGGGGTCCGAATAAAGAAAATCATCAACCAGTAACGGTCCGGAGACATTTTTAATGATCTGTATACATTGAATATTTAAATAAAAGAATATATAAAAAAGACATTGATTTTATTTTTTTACATTTTAAAATCTAAAGTGTTTTTTGAAGTAGAGAACAACAATCGTTCAGTTTGGTTTATAGATAATTTCCTGATTCCCATATTTTCTCAAACACCTGAACTGTTTGTTGTTTTCTGTTTTTCTGTCTTAATGTTGGCGGTGGGCTTTAGGCTGCCCTGCAAGGCTTTAAACCTGGGTTTAACCGGAGACTAA
>NW_015151249.1:93736-94894 GCF_000732505.1 Cyprinodon variegatus | reverse complement strand
CCCTAGAATGAAACAACAGGTTTTCTTCCTGTTATGGTATGATCATGAATATTTAGATGAGCTGTGCTCTGATTGGTTGGTTTACATCGACGCATCATAGCAACAAGCACTCACTCACTGAAACATCAGATTGTTGATATGGTAGGGTGACCAGACGTCTTCTTTTTCCCAGACATGTCCTACTTTTCATGCCTAAAAAAATTCTAGGGGGAATTTCAAAATCATCTGGGATTTTGGTCAACTACAGCGCAGCACGTAGTCGGAACACACCGGGCACTCGAACCAAGCCGTCAGCTCCAGGGCTGGTCTGGGAACCCCGGCGGTCGGGGGCAGGGAGCCAGCAGGGGACGGAGCGACTGAACCCGACCTGGTGACGGTAGCCTGGACACCGGCGGCCCCACGCTTCCCCCTGCCTGCCTTACCGGCCCCCAGCCCCCCTCCTCCTGATGGCTCTCTGCTGAGGTCCGGTCCAGTCAGCGGCCCAGCAGTTGACACTTCATACCCCCCCTTGGGCCAGTGAACCAGTGGGCTGGTCTGTATGTTTATTTCGGGGCGTGACAAAAATAAAGGCCAGAACCAAATAATGAAACATCTCTGAATTGAAATCAACTCAGGGCTTCGTTTGAATTCGCCCCTTTTCTGGTGGAAGTTTAGAATAATGAGATATCCAGAGAAAGGAGGTGCTGATGGGGTTTGAACTTCTCTGTACGTCCATTTCACCCACTAAACTATCGTTATTCATCTATGACAATGGAAACTCAGTTTTGCATTCTATGACCCCTGTAACTACATCCACATACTTTCAGCTATAAAAGATCATTCAACTCTTAAAAGATTTTCCGACATTTTGATGTATTTGGCTGGATAGAGTAGAAGTGGAGAAAGTGAGAAGAATTTGTTTGGCATTGGGGCCCATGGGGGGATTTACCATTAGGCAATGTTAGGCAGTTGCCATAAATCTCTGCTTACATGTATGGTTAATACAACTATTCCTTATTTGTGCACATTAATTATGTTTTTGATAAAAATCCTTTCACTAAAATGCCCCAACCCCCCTTCAGTGTCCACCATATTGGATCAGTCCATTAGCTGCACATGTTCAGAAAGGTCCAAACAGACAGCAGCAAACCATTTGAAAACAAACCATGCAAAGAGCAG
>NW_015151249.1:88888-90366 GCF_000732505.1 Cyprinodon variegatus | reverse complement strand
TGTCTGCTGTCATGATTCATGCAGCTATTATTTCATCCAAATGAAAAATGGAGAACAGATAAGCAGATCATGGCTTGTCTACAGTGACAAGAAGGACTGGGTTATTTACTTTTGCTGTTGCATTACAGTCAGCTGAGTACAAAACATAGAAAGGAAAAAAAACAAGTAAAGGGACAAGAAGAGAGGGACAAAACAAAGAACAAAAATGTATGTCTTTCTTATTAGAATTTCTATACGGGTCTGGGTCTCTTTTATGTGTTGTTTTCTCAATTTAGAACGCCCCTTGCCTGTTTTTGCCAAGGGCCCCAAATTTCCTAAATCCGCCCCTGTTTGTGCCACTCTAGCACTTTTACTCTATCCAGACAAATCCTAGATCAAAACATAAGATTTTTTGTCTGAAATCAGTGATTCATTGCTGTGGGATTTACAGTTTTTGGCCCAAATAGCCCCAGTGCGATAAGAAGTCTACAAGCCCTCAATAGAAATCCAATGGGATTGTTTGAACGCATTAAAATGGCCTTTAATAGAGGAATCTTTCAAAACAACCTCAATTTTTACATATTTACTTCACATTTTTGTAGAAACATAAAATTGGCATAATTATACGCAGAAGCCTGATTGATTGATTGATTGATTGATTGATTGATTGATTGATTGATTGATTGATTGATTGGTTGATTGATTGATATTGATTTTATTGATCTCACAGTGGAGAAATGTACTATTTGAGCTGTACATCAGCTCAAATAGTCAAAAACAGAAGAACAAGGTGCCAAAGGAAGACAAAGGTGCATGGTGTATATACAGTATATACAGGTCATGTGACAGATGAAGTCTTTTTTTTTCTTTCTTTTTTATAGCAGGATTATTTTACAGAGTTATTGCACAGGGTAATTACATGGGTATTTATATAGATGTATATACTGCTTATTGTTACAGTCAAACAATAATATTTGTATCTATTTAATTCAATTCAGTTTATTTCTATAGCTCCAATTCACATCATGTCATCTCAAGGCACTTTAAAGTTCAACCAGATCATCCAGTAGGTTTGATTCAAAGTTTCCTATCAAAGGAAAACCAGTTGATTGCATCGACTCATTGACTCTTCAGCAATCCCTCACACTAGGCAATGGTTGAAGCGACAGTGGAGAGGAAAAACCCCCTTTGAGCAGGAAGAAACCTCCAGCAGAACCAGGCTCAGTGTGAGCGGCCATCTGCTGAGGCCCACTGGGGTTCAAGGAGACAGAAGCAGACATAGAAAAACAACATAGATACAAAAAGCAGCTGTAAAAGGCGGCCCTGTCCAGGAAACACACAGCCAGGCAGACGAGCTCCCAGCCAGCTCCCATGTCAGAGGATGAAGAGAGCTTGTGTGTAGCCAAATACTACAATATGCAAAGTTTGCTGTATGTAAACCTGGAGACATCATTTGGTTTAACACATAGGCAGGCCAGCTGACAGCCTTGGCTGGGAAA
>NW_015151249.1:85128-88816 GCF_000732505.1 Cyprinodon variegatus | reverse complement strand
AGAATAGAATAGAATAGAATAGAATAGAATAGAATAGAATAGAATAGAATAGAATAGAATAGAAAGTCCCTTTATTGCCAGACGAAGCCGGACTGAAGGACAGCACAGAGGCCAGTGCTGGGAAAGTTCTCTTTCTACGTGAACTAGTTCAAAGTTCAGTTCACACATTTTAAAATGAACTAGTTCAGTTCATAGTTCAAAATTTTGAACTAAGTTCACAGTTCCAAAAAATGAACTAGTTCATAGTTCCTTTTTTTTTCTTCTCTGATGACATGGTCAAAAAAAAATTTTAATTGTGGCCACGAAGTAGTATTTCGTGCGCACAAAATACTACTTCGTGGCCACGCAATAAGTTTAATGTGCGCACGAAATACTTATTAATAATATTAATATCATTCCTGGACAATTGGGTAAGCAAATCGAGCGCGCCTTCTCTAAGGTCTAAGGTGCGCTGAATGTAGGTGAGTACTTGTAGTTTTAATCAAAATGGTAAACAAAGGCAGTCCAAAAATCCAACTAAAAATGTAACAGACATCATGGAGACATCAAGGGAAAACACGTACAAGGAGCCAGGGAGAGACGAGGGGAGACGACTACAGAGAAGACAGGACCAGCAACAACAGAGAAACCAACAAAGAGGGAGAGCATATATAGCTGACAGAGACAAAGGGAGGGCTAACGAGCTGACAAGGAGCAGGTGTGAGAGGAGACAACGAGGGAGCCAAGGGGAAAGGAAAACACACACACACACAAGAGGGCTACAGAGGACAACAGAAAAATATGAGAACTAACAAATCTAGAAATTACAGCAAAAAAGGAATTAAACCAATAAAACTAGGGAACATAGAGCACATAGAGCAATATAACCAAAACCGTGACATAGAGGCCCAGATCTACCACAACAGACAATACCCCAGGTGCAGACTGTGTAAAGAGGCCCTTGAGACAATCCAGCACATAACTGCAGGGTGCAAGATGGTGGCAGGGAAAGCTTACAGGGAGCGCCATAACCAATTGGCTGGAATAGTGTACAGGAACATCTGTGCAGAGTATGGGCTGGAAACCCCAAGGTCAAGTGGGAAACACCTCCAAAGGTGGTAGAGAATGACCGAGCCGAGATCCTGATGGTAACGGCAAACCAACCGGACATTGTGCTGGTGCACAAAAAGCAGAGGAAAGCCATTGTGGTTGACATACTGTAGCAATACCAAGAAACTGCAACATCAGGAAAAATTAACATGAAAAACTGGAGAAATACCAGGGGCTCAGAGAAGAGCTGGAGAAAACCTGGAAGGTCAAGGCATCAGTGGAACCCGTGGCCATTGGGACCCTCGGGGCAGAGACACCCAAATTGGTGGAGTGGTTACAGCAGATCCTTGGAAATACATCAGAAATCTCGGTCCAGAAGGACGCAGTTCTAGGAACAGCAAAGATACTGGCAGTACCCTCAAGCTCCCAGGCCTCTGGTAGAGGACCCCAGCTTTGAGGAAAAAGGGGGGAGAAGACCACCTGCGGTTGGTGATGAAGAGTTTTATTTTTTTTTATATTTATATATTTTATATACTCACACTGCTATATACTACATATATACGTACAGTGAGGAAAATAAGTATCTGAACCAGACATGGGCAATGTGGAGTCAACAAGTCATCTCCATGTTATGTATTTAATCTACCCAGCCAATTAACCAGGTGAGTCCAATCTGCACAGGTTAATTCACGGTGAAGATTGGACTCACCTTCTGCAGTGGCTGGGTAGAACAAATATATGACATGGAGATGACTTGTTGACTCCACATTGCCCACGTCTGATCTGAACACCCTGCTATTTTGCAAGTTCTTGCACCAATAAATCATGGAGGGGTCTGAAATTGTCATCATAGGCGCATGTCCACTGTGATGCAGCAGCAAATAAGTATTGAACACCTGAGAAGATCAATGTTAATATTTGGTACAGTCGCCTTTGTTTGTAATTACAGAGGTCAAACGTTTCCTGTAGTTTTTCACCAGGTTTACACACACTGCAGGAGGGATTTTGGCCCATTCCTCCACACAGATCTTCTCCAGATCAGTCAGAGTTTGAGCTCCCTCCAAAGATTCTCTGTTGGGTTTAGGTGTGGAGACGCCAGAACCTTGATATGCTTCTTTGAGAGCCACTCCTTGGTTATCCTGGCTGTGTGCTTTGGGTCGTTGTCATGTTGGTAGATCCAGCCTCCACCCATCTTCAATTGTCTAACTGAGAGAAGGAGGTCGTTCCCCAAAATCTGGCAAGACCACCTCTCCTTAATACAGTGCAGTCGCCCTTTCCTATATGAAGAAAAAACTACCCCACAGCATGTTGCTACCAACCCCATGCTTCACAGTAGGGATGATGTTTTTTGGGATGGTTCTCATCATGTCATGATCTGCCCTGATAGCACACCTTAATTGTTCATTTCATTCACCTGCTTAACTCATTCTATCCACCTGTGTTTCTGCTTTATATTCAGATCAGTCCAGCTATCAGAGCAGATTCTTGTTTGTTTGTTTTCTGTTTGTCTTTAGGTTCTGTTTTCGTTAGTTTTAGTTAGGTTCATGTTCCTGTTCCAGTGAGGAGATTGTTCTCAAGCCAGTGTCTTCTGCTGAGTTTATTCACTAGCCTTCAGCATTTCCTTACTGGTTTCTGATTACCTGATTCTGTTCCCTCTCACCCACTGGTCCTGTTCGTTCCATCTGATCTGTTTGCCTGAACGACCTTTGGACTCCTGTTTGATTCTGCCAGTCTTCCTTGGTGCGTTTCTGTCCGAGCTGGTTGCCCGACGCACGGGACTCTGAACCTGCCTTTATGCTCTGTGGGTTCCTGAAACCTGGATCTGTCCGTTCCTGTGTGGATTGTAACCTGGATCGGAGTCCTGCCTGTTCACTGGTGTTGCTGCATCGGGGACGCTTCGGACGGCTCAGAGCCATATCTCAATGGCATGTGCATTGGCTGATCCTACCTATAATTGAGGGGATGCACTGAACTGTTAAACCAGGTAAGTGACTAACTTTGATAATCATCTCCTGTCAGAAGATCGCAGTCACTTACCTGTGTTTGCCCCTCCAGAGGGTCAGTGATTGGGTGGTGCCCCGCCACCCTTCAGCAGTCTCTGCGATCCGCAGGTTCACAGCAGCCCGCTACTGTTCAGTTTCAGTTAGAATATTCCAATAAACATTTTGATCTTTGCTACTGACTGTCTCACTTTGAATACTGGGCCCATCTGTTCCCTTTTATGACATATTCTTCTTCCTCCAAACACGGTGAGTGGAATTATGATCAAAGTTCTATTTTGGTCTCTTCTGACCTCATTACTTTCTCGCATGATTCCTCTGGATCATTCAAATAGCAAACTTAGGACGGACCTTGATAAGTGCTGGTTTAAGCAGACGACCCTTCCGTGCCATGCATGTAATTCAAACCACTCTTAGCGTATTTCCAACAGTAACCATGGAAACATGATTCCCAGTCCTTTTCAGGTCATTGACCAGCTCCTCCCGTGTAGTTTTGGGCTGATTTCTTACCTTTGTTAGGATCATTTATACCCCACCAGGTGAGATCTTGCATGGAGCCGAGTCCAAGGGAGATTTACAGTCATTTTTAGCTTCTTCCATTTTCTAATTATCACTCCAGCATTGGACCTTTTTTCCCCAAGCTGCTTGGTTATTTCCCC
>NW_015151249.1:82437-84568 GCF_000732505.1 Cyprinodon variegatus | reverse complement strand
CTGAGCAGGGGATTAATCTTCACACGACCTGTTCAAGTTCTCCTGGAAATCTAAGTGGCAGTCCGCTCCATTGCTCCGCAAGGAACCAACCAAACCAAAAACCTGTCCGCCCTCCAATGAGCCCCCCATTCTCTGGATAAACCCACACCGACTGGATTCTGGGAAGATAACCTTTTTCTGCTAACGTGAGTTCCATTCATCTCTGATTTTTGCAAGATGTTGTTCAAAGTTCCCAGGGACCCTGAACTAACCTCTGAACTTCCCTTCTCACTTTTTATGCCTGAGTCTGAGTATATATGTATGTATGTATACACTGAGGAAAACCTGCTATTGAAACCTGCTGACCCTATAAAATCTGTGACATATTTTCAGCCAGGTGCTCGATACATGTCAGATTGGACAAAGTGTAACGTTAATTGACAACCACTGATTAATCTAATTTACCAAGTATGCCTGTAGATGAAGAAACTGCTATCATGACTGAACTCAAGCATTAGATTCAGAGTTGAGCTTTTAACATTGCTTCATCATTCATGTTTCAACTCACTGTTGGATGTTTGAACATTATTTTCAACTCATATTGGCAAAAATATAAGTTGAATTATTTTCATCATAAAGCGGCAAAAACATTTAAAAGGCTTGTTTGTAAAAAAAAAAAAAAAATGTTTATTAGACATACAACTCAAATATGGCGGATATTTCAACACCGGATCCATGATGAGGACATTTTTTCAACAGCCGTTAAACGTTGAAGGTCAGTTGAATGCCAGCTGGGTAAATTCTTTCCAAAGTGTGTTAAATGCTATCCTTCTTCTAATTATGTGCATTCTAGGCCCTTTGTGTCGAATTATGGGTCCAAGATGACAATAAAGCTTCTAAATATATTATCGTAGACCATTATACACCCACACACACACACACACATATATATATTTGCAATAGTTTAGTTAACTACATCAATAATGATTTAAAAAAAGAGAAAGTTTATTTCACAGAATAATTCATTTAAAGGACCATACAGACTTCTTCATTGCAGGCAACAATCAGCATCCATAGAGCAACAAGGTGACATCAGCTAAGAGGAGCAGCTGTGATGTTGTTGGTCTGAACCTGTGGGCCGAGCGATGCATCAAAGGCCACATACTCCAACTGGAATCCACCGGCGGTGAATGAAGCGTCAGAGAGAAACTTCAGGGTCATGACATTTCCTGAAACACAGCAGAGGTGGATCTGATTAAGAACTTCAAAGTCTACATGGAGTACCAAGGTACTAGAATAAAACAATGATTTCTTTTGGATATCTAGCAGATTATGAGCTGGTCTTTTCCTCGTGTTGACATGCAGACATCTCTCTGCCTGTGGCTTTATTATACAGATTTTAAAGTAAAGGAAGATCTGTTATTTTTGTTTGGTTGCTTGGTCATTTTACCCCAGTAGAGGGAGCTCTGGAGCAAGAAATTGTTGATGCCAAAGTACAAAACTCAAATATTCACACATCTAAATCAAAGAGTAAAGATTTCATTTTGTTTTCTATAAGCTGATTAAGATTCCCATTTGTTTTCTTGTTACTAGAAATAAATATTATTCATAGAAGCATTTATTCTCTTAATCATCTGTTATATTCTACCGTAAAAGGTCTGGTTATTTTTGCAAACTGACATTTAAAACAAAGAAATTATGCATGTTAAGAAAAAACTAAATAATAAAAGATCTCCTGCAGGTAGATATTATTTATAACAACTTTATATAAAGTAAACCATTTGTAAATTGGCAAATGATGAAACAGTAATGATAAAAGAAAATTGTAAAAAGCATTCACAAAACTGTAATTAAGTCCATAAGATTAAGAGGAATTATTAGTCGTAAGTGTTGCATTAAAGGAAAAAACTAAGTGAAAACAGACAGTTTCTTTCTTTCTATAGTTTGTCTATCAGAATCCAAACTAATTCTTTGATTTTATTTCATTTTTATTCTTTTCCCCATGATAATGGTGGAAATAATGTCAGCTTACCTGTGCTGATGATGTCATCTGGTAAATAATCACCACAGAACCTGAAACAAGATTAAAAAAAAATAAGAATAAATAAAAACAAAGATTACTTTAAAAAAGGGAAAACAATTTAATTAAATT
>NW_015151249.1:78982-80096 GCF_000732505.1 Cyprinodon variegatus | reverse complement strand
CGATGATGAAATTCGGTGCCAACGCTTTTAAAAGTCGATTTTTATCGATTTTATCGATTCGTTGTTGCTGCCCTAATACATACATACATATATACACACAGCAGAGACACAAGTGGCAGCACAGTTCGTTAATGGAAGACATTCAACTAATGCTGACATGACTGATGTTTGTGTTCAAACGCTTTCAGCTAAACGAGGTCACTAACCTGTTGTCTCCTCCTGCAGAGGTTCCTGCTGTAGAAGCTGACGCCACCCGCTCCGTTTCTACTCTTATTAAACTATTCAACCTAAACTGACTCCAATACTGAGTCCACCTGTTCTGAGCCTAACAGATTATTATATCTGCAGCAGTAAACTAATTCATTTTCAATTATTCCTCAATTTTTTCCCCTTTTTTCATCCACCTACACAAGGTTCTAGAACAATACCAATATGACACAAACCGTGAGCTTGGAGTGTAAGTCAGCTTTTTTTTAAAATGTCCAAGAGACGATTGTACTTTCTAAGAAAACCTAGCCTGGTAACATGTTTCCGCTCTTTAGTTTATTAATTTACTCTGTGTTTATCTGTTACAGACCAGCTTGGAAAGACAGAATGAAAACACAATGGGACATCTGCAAAATATTATTGACGTCCCTAAAGGAATGCTACTCATTAAACGGCAGGAAGCAGAGCTAATCGGCTAATCTTTAAAGAACTTCCCCTGGTGGGTCCTGCAGGGCGCAGTAAGAACTAACAGATTGTAAGAAAGTCTTCTTCCTCCAACTAACGTCGTCTTTGTGGATATTCTTCAAAATGGCACAAATTCAGGAGATCTTGAAACATTCATATTTTATGGAGACTGTGTCAAACTGCAAGTACATCATCTGAATCTCATCTTTATCTGAGGTCTTAAGAGTTTATTGCCGTGGTTACCAACTGTTTTTGACTTGTGGACCCATTTGGACATTTTGTCTCTCAGTGAAAAGTGTTGATGATTGGCCAAAAGTGGAATGTACATGGTAAATGGGCTGTACTTATAGAGTACTTTTTCATGTCAGGAGACTTGACCAAAGCGCTCTTTCTTCATTCAGTCATTCACACACTGATGTTGCTGAACTTCTTTGTAGCCACA
>NW_015151249.1:72639-76444 GCF_000732505.1 Cyprinodon variegatus | reverse complement strand
TGAAATTAGTATCTTTACACTTAAAATAAGATAATTAGATAATATGAACTTGAAATAAGACAATGCAATAGTAAATTGTCTTGTTCCATTGGCAAAGTGTTTCACTTTCATCCTCAATTGGAGAAAAAATGCATTTATTTTAAGAAAAAAATACTTACTTAGATTTCCATTTTTTGCAGTGTACAATATCTGATTACAAAATAAAAAGTAATTTACTCAGTTAAATCTTTAAATCTTTGGCATGTTGTTATTTCCATATCAAGTCAAAACAAACAAACAAACAACATAAATATGTTGCTTAGAAGTTAGTAAAGAATCGAAATAAATAGGGCCCCAAATGTCCTAAATCCGCCCCTGCTTTTACCTATAACCTTTAAGCTTCCAAACACATTTATCTTGTTTTACACTCACATTGCAAATGTTCTGTATCAATATTGCAACCTGTCAATCCATTAACGGTTATAAGGCCATTTGGCAGTGAGAACAATTATTTAGATTTTTGAAAAATACGTCCATCCATCAAGGAACTGCTGAACAAAGCAAAGATGGCCTTTATGCATAGGTTGCACTGCAAAAAATTTTAATCAAAATAAGTCATTTTCTCTTTAATTAAATAAATAAGTGCATTTTTACTTGAAGTGAGGAGGTAAGCGAGACACTTTGCCGATGGAACAAGACAATTTACATTTGAAATAATAAAAAAAAAAACAACTACATTGTCTTATTTCCAGTGCATATTATCTAATGATCTAATTTTAAGAGTAAAAATACTCATTCTGTTGGCAAATCATCTTATTAATCATCTTATTCTCACTGCTTTAATTAAGGGTAAATATACTTAATGTAAGACATTTTTCCTCATTACTAGATTGATTTTGCAGTCTGGTGTGAATTGGTACAACCACGTCTCAAGCACGGTAGGGAGAAGTGATGATCTGGCCTATTATGAAGCCACAAAACCATGTCCCCTTTAAATACTGTACATTAGACATATTCTACAATTAAATAGGACATCTCTCTTAATTTAAACGTAAAAATAAAAATGATAATAATCAAACAATCTGATTGGAGGAAACTTGTGAAGCAATTAGAGATCCTCCGTTCCTTCGGTCACACTCACCTCCCGGCAAAACCCGACACATCGTCATAGCTGTCGTACACCTCCAAGTAATCTGCCATGCATGATGGGTCGTCCTCCATGTCGAGCTCCAGGAAGTGGAGGAGAATCTTCTGACCCGCTCTGACTCGGATGTGCCAGTAGCAGATCTGCTCGTTCTCATACTCCTCGGGGAAACCTGGAGACTGAATGATCTTCTGCTGCTCCGTCAGAACACCACCACACTCCTTGGCTGTCAGGCAAACAGGAGACACGAAGAAAATCAACCAAGACTTTAAATTGACTTTGGTGCAAATAAGGATTAGTGCAGCAAAATGTTCATTATTTGCACTGCAAAAAGTCCTGAAAATGAGTAAAAAAAGCTTTAAAACAAGTCTATTTATACTTAATATGTGTATGGAAATAAAATGATCTGTCAATGGAATTAGCATTTTTTCCCCTTATAATAAGATAATTAGATATTATGCACTTGAAATAAGAAATTACAGTTGTTTATTTCTTGTTTTAAATATAAATTGTCTTATTCCATTGGCAAAGGGTCTGACTTGCTCAATTTAAGACCAAAATGAGCTTGTTTTAAGAAAAACTGGCACACTTAGATTTACATTTTTTGCAGCTTTGGTTTATGGACAAGATTTGTTGGGAAGAAAATCCTGTGTGAATTCCAACAGCAGGAGGAATATAGGTCCAGGTGGCTGCATGAACTAACCTCTAAAATTCTGAGAGAAAAGTCAGAATTCTGAGATTAAAGTCTGAATTTTGAGAAAAAAGTAAAAATTCTGAGGTTAAAGTCCAAATTTTGAGAAAAAAGTCAAAATTCGGAGATTAAAGTCTGAATTTTGAGAAAAAAGTCAAAATCTTGAGATTAAAGTCTGAATTTTGAGAAAAAAGTCAGAATTCTGATATTAAAGTTAGAATTTTGAGAAAAAAAGTCAGAATTCTGAGATTAAAGTCAGAATTTTGAAAAAAAGTCAAAATCCGGAGATCAAAGTCAGAATTTCGAGAAAAAAGTCAAAATTTTGAGATTAAAGTCAGAATTTTGAGAGAAAAGTCAGAATTCTGAGAAAAAAAGTCAGGTTTTGACTTTTTTCCCCATATAAAACTGAAATAAAATAAAAAAATAAATTTACTTTTTTTTTTTTCACTGGCCTTAATCCTCTTCAGTAGAATCTAGTGTTACCTCTAAAGTAAGAAAATAAGACACATGAAATACTGTATTTCAGTATAGATTTATGAACAATGGAATAAAAGCTTGTTGGACTTTAAAGCAAAGTTGTTTCGCTGAAGTTGAAATGTAAGCGAGGAATGGGATTTAGCATTCGTTCCTAGATAGAACAACCTCTAAGCTTCTGAGGTCTAATGGCTTGGATGACTTCCTCTTTTTCTTTATGGAGCCTTTAAACGTGTCTTCCAGTCAGTAGTTGCTCAGCTGCCACTCCACCATCTTATCCTCAGTCGCCTTTTTTCCTCCCTCCTGGTTTATTCTTAGTCTGACCTCGATAACTCACAGGGTGGGACTGAGATTGTGGTTTTTGAGTCAGGGTTCTCTCCTCTTCAGTCATCACTGAGGTTCTCTTTATCATGGCTTTAGGTCTGACTGGAGTCTGGAGCCGGGACATCTTCCCTGAAGGAATCTGGTGGGACTCAGACTCTATGTTTAGGACCTACGGGTTTCCACCACTGAGACGGACTCTTTTAAGTTGCTGTAGTAAAATTATTAACAGAACAAACATCCTAAATCTTTTTAAATGAGATTGAGACTAAAATGTGCCCCATATGTTGATGTGGGAGTTGGTTTAGAGGCAGACATAGTTTCTCTCTTTCCTGGAGCTAAATATTTACTGCCTCCACATGTCCCCAACATGCAGGATCCCTCTGAAACAGCTTGAGAGAGACGTGTGTGTTTTAGTTTAGCGGGATGAGCTCAAACAAACCGTCGTGTCTTTATTTCTGCCGTGCACCAACAGCTAAAACATGATGCAGACGCTAATGAAACCATGTTTTACTCAGGGAGCAGGAAATCTGTTTTACGAGCGCATTACAGGAACATCTCTGCAGACTTTTACTGCACTATTGTCAGTCTGAGCTTTTTCATATTTGTCACATTACAAAAAAAAGGTCAAGATGTTTTATTGAGGTTTTTCTCCAACAGAAAAAGCCAACGTAACACATAATTATGAAGTGGAAAGAAAAGATGCATGCTTATACATTTGTTTCTTGACAAAATCAATCTAATAATCTTTAGTTTGCATTTTTATCTTGACCTCCAGAGACAAACCTTGAAAGAATTCAAAATAAAATGTCCCAGCAATAACAGCTGCAGCTCTTTTGTTATTAAATGTTTTGCACTCTTATACGAAGGGGCTTCCGCTCAGCCAGATGGGATAGAAAGCGTTTGAAACCTCAGCTTTATATTCCTATGAGAGTCTCAGTTGGAGATAATGATGAACTTTGACTGAGACATTTTAAAAAAATGAACATGCTTTTATCTGAATTATTTATCTGGTTTTTTGTGAGAGATAACAGTAGATATAGTGAAACGAATCACCAAAAGAACCATCAAACTATTAGTTTAAAAGCTGACATCAACATCTTTGTTTATAGATGTTAGAGATGTTTTTTCCAGTGTAGTCCTGTTTCTCTGACTGTGACTAACTGGATGTGCTCTCTTCATCCTCTGACATGGGA
>NW_015151249.1:68537-70204 GCF_000732505.1 Cyprinodon variegatus | reverse complement strand
TCCTTCCTGCACATTCTTTTCAAACTAAACTCTGCTTTAAACTGTTGTGTGCTTGGAAAAATATAAATTGTAATGTTAAAAATCTAAAAAAAACACTTGATAGGTTAAAAACTTACACTACTACTACTCACCAATTTAACATGTTTAGCTCTATAACATTTAAACGCACCACTCCAATGTCTAGGAGAAAAACATTTAATGAACATTTTTTAATGTATGACCTGCATCACTGCACAGAAGACCATATGATAGAGATTTTTACACTGTGCGCATATAATTATTATTATTATTTTCCTAATCCCTGACTGATCATTTCTAATCTAGCGTGTTTTATAGTATAGATTAAATTCATCATCCAGCTGCTGCTCTGCAGAATTCTCTCCCCAAGAGCTGAATCACGCCGTCTAGCGGAAAATCACGCGGCCTTTTCAGATCACGTGAGAATGTGTACAAAACAACAAAAATGGCGCCGGGAACGCTTGTGGGTCGTTTTGAGTGAATGTCTGTGATTTTAAAGTAATTTTGAGTGATAAATAAATTTTTTTTTTGCAATCATTGCACTTGCCCGGCGGACAAATGCATTGAAATTTGTACTCTCCCGACAATAAAAACTACTTGCCCCGGGTGATCGGGCGATGGTTAACATCGAGCCCTTGTTATCTAATATCATGCTAAGCTATGCAGACACTCTGTCTGCGCTAATGAAGGTTAAACCCATTTTTTAATGCAAAATGCTTTGAATAGTTACATGAAGAGAGACTATTGTGTTAAAGCGGCTGTGCTGATTTGAACTAAACTGAGAAATGAAACAAATTAATTATTGATAGTGATTTTGATTCAGTATGTTTAAACAAATATTTATATGAATGATGCCTTGATGACCGACCCATCTCTAGGGTAAGGCATCTTTCACTTCATCCTCACCAGAAAACACTCAGGGTGTCACACTTCCATTATTGTTTGTGTGTTCTTGGCTTGACAGATTTGACAGTTGAAAGGGACACCAACTTATTAGAAGTTCCTTTTAAGATTTTAAAGTGCATCCTAGTTGTAGAACGTAACTTTATGTTGAAACAATATGAATTTAGCAGGTGTAAAACAGCTTATAATCAGTATTGTGATAATAGTCATTAAAGTAACAGCTTTCACTCACAGTGTGGGTTGTAGCAGTAAACGTCCCATCTCTCACTTTTGTTCAGCCTGTATCCATAGTCGATGATGCCAACTTTCCCATAGCCACAGTTGGCACCAGGTTTGACGATGGGATAGCCGACGCGTCCTTTGTCGAACCATCCAGCCGCGCAAACGTGCAAACCTAAAAGCAAGAGAATGATGCAGTGTTTTTGCTTTACCACCATATGGGCTCTGTGCTGACAATTCAGATCTTCCCTCCAGAACCTCCAAACATTTAGAGAAACAGTTCATGAAAGCCTATTGGAGAGCATTTATTTATTTCTCTTTGTGGAGACTCCTGGGGTTTGCATCACAATCACAAAACATCGGAAAACTAAACTGTAGCCAATGGCACAGAGCCTAGCAGGGCTTGCAGCTGTGCAGAGCAAAGGGAATGTTACTGTAGCTCTAAAAAGTGCTGGGGGGTAAAACAAGCCAAGCAAAAATCATCAGACTGTAAAGAAACACACAAATAGGCAACAACATGCTGATCC
>NW_015151249.1:65122-66341 GCF_000732505.1 Cyprinodon variegatus | reverse complement strand
ATTTTTTCCAGTGTAGACATATATCTCTGTCTATTTAAGTAAATACCATACTGGCTGTGCCTTCATACAGATCGAACACTGTCCATTATTCATGGACCTCATGCTAAGCTATGCAGACACTCCATCTGCGCTGGTGAAGTTTTAACTCACTTTTTTTGCATAATTCTGTACTGATTTAAAGTTTAACTATTAAAAGTAAACCTTCCCAATGCAGTGGAGCCAGATTATTTTTAGCAAACTAAAACTAGGCATAATTCAAGTTCATATCTTCATATATGAAGTTCATATTTACTGAATATATACGTATCTTCTATGTATATATTCCAGGTTTACCAAATTCATTGATGCAAGTAGAGCAGAAGTTTACAAACAAATAAAGTTCTTGGGAGTAAACTGACCAACCTTAAGTTTACTTTGATGAATACAATATATAGTTTACTTTACATATGTCTATATATGAAACTAAACTTAATAAACATCCGAGTCTACTTATAGTTTATACGAAATAATTTGAAGTTCATTAAAATGAACCTTTTAAATTAAATGAATGATAGTAAAAAGTTGTATACTTAAACTTAATTTAGTTAAGTAGAGCATACATATAGCAAGTATTTAACAGATCATGTACTGGTAGTGTACTTGAAAGTATGCTAATTTAATACTTTTTTGCCTTAAATTGGGACATGTTACATAGTTAAATCAAAAACTAAAATATACAGCAAGTACAGTCATCTTCACACTACTAGTATAAAAGGCATATATATGCCTGTGGTTCACATTTGTTGAAGTACATTTAAAGTAACTACAAGTACTCGTACTCGATGACTCCTAATTCATCTGGGCCCGGGTTGCCCGGGCAACAGTCTCAGCAGAGACGTCCCTCTATCCAGACTCCTCTGGACTCCTGAGGCGCTCCCAGGCCAGACATAGTCCCTCCAGCGCATCCTGGGTCGTCCCCTGGGCCTCCTCCCAGTGGGACGTGCCTGGAGGCGTCCAGGGGGGTTCCCAAAAGATGTCCGAGCCACGTGACCTAACTTCTCTAGATGTGAGGGAGGAGCGGCTCTACTCTGAGCCATTCCCCGATGATGGAGCTCCTCACCCTATCGCTAAAGGAGAGCCCACGAACCCTGAAGAGAAAGCTAATTTCAGCCGCTTGAACCTAGAATCTTGTTCTTTGGGTCATTATCCAGATTTCATGACCATAAGTGAGGGTAGGAAC
>NW_015151249.1:62885-64318 GCF_000732505.1 Cyprinodon variegatus | reverse complement strand
TCCTTTATTCTTATATGTTTGAGTTCACCCTCAGCTTTGACACGCATCAAAACCAAGCAGAAGAACAGACTGGATCAAGAGAACAACCTGTGATCTGCTGGTTTTCACACTGAGCTGTAGGAGCTCATCAAAGCAGCTCAGGTGTCTGGATGAAAACAAATAAAACTGATTAAGTCAGTCTGACTATAGTTCTGCATTTTGTTTCCAATTCATCAAATTTAAATGTGATTATAAGGGAGTTACTCAAAGGAGCTCCAATTTTATAAAAACAGGTTCATAATATAATTTTATTTTGTATTAAAATATAATATGATTTTATTTTAAATTAAAAGATTAAGTAAAATAGTTTTTATTTCAGTTATTGTATGTTCCACTTTGGGCAGTCGTCAATTCTTCTGACAGAGAGGGAAACTCATGGTACGAAAAAATGCCCAAAAGGGTTCACAGGTCAAAAAAGATTTGGTAATATTGGACAATAAAACGGAAAAATAGGCAAAAAAGAGAAATCTCAGTGATGCTTCTAATTTACTTCAGTTCAATTTATTTCTATAGTGCCAATTCACATCATGTCATCTCAAGGCACTTTACTGTTCAACCAGATCATCCACTCTGATTGATTCAAATTTTTCTATCTAAACCAGCTGAAAACCAGCTGATTGCATCGATTCATTGCCTCAAATTAAATCCCTCACTCTAAGCATGCTTATAGCGACAGTGGAGAGGAAAAACTCCCTTTTAACAGGAAGAAACCTCCAGCAGAACAGGCTCAGTGTGAGCGGCCATCTGCTGAGGCCCACTGGGGTTCAAGGAGACAGAAGCAGAGATAATCTCGCTTTCAGTGTATTTGGTGCACTTCAAAAAAATCAAAATCTAGATAAAAAACTTTGTATTAAAATAAGTGGATTTTTTGGAACAAGATGATTTACACTTAAAATAAGAAAAGACAATTGCATTGTCTTATTTCAAGTGCATTTTATCTAAATATCTTATTTTAAGAGTAAAAATACTCATTCCATTGGCAGAACATCTGATTTATCTACTCAAATTAAGGGTAAATACACTTAATTTAAAACATTTTTACCTTTTTTCTAGATCGTTTTTCCAGTTTGGAACATAATATTGTGTGAAATCTCTGCTCCTCATGTGAATAATAAATGACTGCGGGTGCAATTCCAAAAATTTATCTTCTTATCTAATTGTTAAATAACCAGAAGCTGCAGCTCAGCTTTAACAGGAAACTTGGGATCTCTAATTCAACTAATCCACCTCTGCTCTGACATAAAGACATCACAATCATTTTTTTCTTAAATTAAGTGCATTTGTTCTTGAATTATGAAGGTAAAAAACACATTTGGCCAATGGAATAAGACAATTCAAAAATGATAAAACACAATTGCATTCTCTTATTTTAAGTGCATTTTATCGAAGTATCA
>NW_015151249.1:59263-60438 GCF_000732505.1 Cyprinodon variegatus | reverse complement strand
ATTGTTTTTGCAGTGCATTGGCAGATCATCTGATTTATCTACTCAAATTAGGGGAAAATACACTTAATTTAAGACATTTTTACTTATTTCTAGATTGTTTTTGCAGTGCATTGGCAGATCATCTGATTTATCTACTCAAATTAAGGGTAACTACACTTAATTTAGGACATTTTTTTACCTTTTTTAGATTGTTTTTTCCAGTGCAATGTGAAATAATTAAAGCAGCAATTTCTAAAGTGAACCAGAGACGTTGTTCAAAGGCTTTTATGGCTCTTTTCCATCACACCTCTTTCCATTTCTGTCGCACTTTTCATTGCTTCCCCTTAACCTCTAACCCCTCTGTGCACGTTAAAAGCATTCCATCAGTTAGGAGCTGTGTTGCATCATTTCCGATCCGCCATCTGATGTATTTTAAAGGGTAAAGACAGAGCAAACATCACAGGGTGAAGGGAATCAGTGTTGAGTGTCATCACAGAGGAGTCTGGTTTACTTTTAAAGAGACCACAAGGCTGATCTGTGAATTTGTGAGTGATTGGATGCAGACCTATTTGACGCGCTGCCTCCAGTTGCTCATAGGTGGCCAGCTTCCCGCCCTCGTATTGGCAGACAGCCTTGGCCTCCCTGTACGTCAGCTGATACCTCCCCTTTCGTGACTCGCGATGGTAAACCCCAGCTGCTTGTTCTGTCAAAAACAAAGAAAACAGAAAAGCTGTGTCAGAATTCAAATAACTAGGGATCCTTAAATCCCAGATAAAAAGGGTGTGCAATACAGTCTAATTTCATATTACAAATTTACGTTTCATAAGATCAAACTTGTCACTCCAGGCAGCTAAAATGTTCATGTACAGTTGGGTCTCACAACCTGGTCACAGGCAAATTAAACCACACTAAAACCTTTAGAATCTCTTTACATACAATCTAAATTTTGGATATAAAAAGCATCGAAATAATCCCCATTTTAAGCTGGGAAAATTCCATCAAGCATTCAAACCTCTGTCTGTTTTACTAAATAATCCATGGTGTGTCATCTCCTCCACTCAGTCACACTGATAGCAACACGGGGGTCGGCCGGAGGAGACGGTGTTTTTCCTCTGCGTAGAAATTATTTTGGTCTTTGAACATACACTCAAAAAGCATCTAAAATACCATATAATAACAATAAAAAAAAATTGAAA
>NW_015151249.1:55838-59136 GCF_000732505.1 Cyprinodon variegatus | reverse complement strand
TAGATGATGATAAATAACATAGTTATGTATAATATATTACATTTCTGACTGTATATCCCTGTAATTATTACACACTGTAACTTTAAAATAAGTGTATATGTTCTTGGATTGAGGAGGTAAAAGAGACATCTTGCAAATGGAACAAGAAGATTTACATTTAAAATAAAAGAAACAGAATTTCATTGTCTTATTTCAAGTGCATATTATCAAATTATCTTATTTTAAGAGTAAAAATACTCATTCCATTGGCAAATCATCTTATATACCTATTGAAATGAAGGGTAAATAAACATAATTTAAGAAATGTTTACTTATTTCTAGATAATTTTTCAAGTAAACACCTCACACTTCAAAAACAATCTCAAAGTGAGTAATAATGTCTTAAATTATGGGTATTTACCCTTAATTTGAGCATGTAAAAAAGATGATTTGCAAATGGAATGAGTATTTTTACTCTTAAAATAAGTTATCTAGATATTATGCACTTGAATTAAGAGAATGCAATTGTTTTTTCTTTTTTAAGTGTACATTGTCTTGTTCCTTTGGCAAAGTTCCTCACTTAAATCCTTATTTAAAGAAAAAATGACTTATTTAGATTTCATTTTTTTGCAGTGCAGTCATGTCAGCATTAGTTGAATGTCTTCCATTATTATTCCACTTCATTTGTGTAGATAAATAAGATGATTTGCCAATAGAATCGGTAATTTGCTCTTAAAATAAGATAATTAGATAATATGCATTTGAAATAACACAATGCTATTTTTTCCCCTTATTTTAAATGTAAATTGTCTTGTTCCATTAGCAAAGTGTTTCACTTACCTCCTAAATTCAAGAAAAAATTACTTATTTAGATTTCAATCTTTTGTAGTGTGCTGCCACTTGTGTCTCTGCTGAGTCTATATATATAATGTAATTATTTGTATTTTGAATGTTTTATTCTATTTTATTAACCTAAAATCTGTAGTCTAGCAAACATAAATTCTATATTTTGAAACAAGTTTTGAAGAGTTTTTATTTCTTTTTATATTTTTCACTGTAAAATTCTTACTGTTGTGTTTCTAGGAAGACAATTTTAAGATCTGTCCAGAGACAACAGATGAAAAACAGCCTTTTGGCTAATTCTGCTGCGTTTGCAGGAATGCTTATTAATGTACAACATCCCTGTCAAATAAATAAAATTAAATCCAAAGAAAAACACGGCTCCTGTCATGGCATCTAGATTAACGCTGAGGAAAACCGCAGATGATTCTGAGCCAAACCAATTATCAAAATGAAACACACACGGTGAGAGATGGAAGTGTCACAAGCAGCAAGATTAACTACACTGGAAAAATGATCTAGAAACAATAAAAAATATTATATTAAGTGTATTTAACCTTATTTTGAGCAGGTTAATGAGATAGTTTGCTAATGGAATGAGCGTTTTACTCTTAAAATAAGATAATTAGATAACATTCACTTAAAATAAGACAATTCAATTGTGTTTTCTTATTTTAAATGTAAATTGTCTCGTTCCATTGGCAAAATGTATCTTTTACTTCCTTAATCCAAGAACAAATGCACTTATTTTAAGAAAAAATTACAATTTTTCCCGTGTAAACTTTAGATGGACCCCTTCAGCTGCAGTGTTTCTTTGCTGAGGATTTAGGGGCCTGAGGTGAAGTCATTTCCACGTGTTAACAGGCCTCGTGCAGCACAGCCAGGCAGTAAACATGCAGGACAGCTGCATGCTCCATTAACTCTTCGAAATCCTCACTTTAAATGAGAACAGCTTCAGGAAAGCAGAACATTTTAAGAACAAAAAAGAAAAATCCCCACACATTACTGGAGAGATTTATCTCTTCAGTTCTGGATGATTTCTATCCTAAAATTCTAAAGTTCTTCTCTAATAATAGGAAGTTAAATTAATTAAATAATAACAAATATTACATTTTCTTTTCAAGATGAGGTATTGGTAATTACCCAGCCATATTGAGTTGTGAAATATTCCATTTCTGAAGCCCCACGCTTGTGCCTCTTTCAGTAGTAAGACCAGAGTCCAGAGGAGAGCCAAGACGTGCATCCTGGAGCTGATGGAGTGCAGCTGTTCTGAGCAGATGTTTGCAGCTGTTCTGTCCTCTGCTGCTCTGCAGTGGCGGCTTTTTATACGGACACTCCAGCCTCCCGGGGGCGGTGGCAAACACCCAGCATGGCGGAATAATTAAACCCACTCATGGTTCTTTTCTAACTACTATGTTTGGCTCATGATGCATTTTAAACATTATAAAATATTCTTTTCTAGATCAAAAATGAGTCAACTTTTCTTAAATTAATTGTATTTTCCCTTAATTTAAGTATAAGATAAATTGCCAATCGAATGAGGATTTTTACTCTTAAAATAAGGTAATTAGATAAAATACAGTTGAAAAAATACAATGAAATATTTTTTTATATTTTACATGTAAATTGTCTTGTTCCATTGGCAAAGTGTTTCACTTACACTGCAAAAAAAGTAGATCTGAATAAGTCATTTATTCTTGAAATAAGTGCATTTTTCTTGAATTGAGTAGGTAAGTGAGACACTTTGCCAGTGGAACAAGACAATATACATTTAAAAGAAGAAAAAATAAGGAATTTGTCTCATTTCAAGTCCCGATTATCTAATCATCTTGTTAAAAGAGAAAACATCCTCCTTCCATTGGCAGATCATCTTATTTTCCAACTCAAATTGAGGTTAATTACACTTAATTTAAGAAATTTGTACATGTTTCTTGATTGTTTTTGCAGAGTATCTCCTCAGTTCAAGAAAAAATGCACTCATTTTAAGGAAAGATGACCTATCTAGATTTCCTTTTTTTTTTCAGTGTAAAAGGAGAAGCAGATAAGTACATCTGTCACAAATCAAACGAAAACTTGTAAAAAACTCCATGAGGAACAGTTTTTATATGAATTATTTTTGCATATTTTCGCATAGGTGGCAGCATTGTAATGTATCCTAGCTTTAATGTTTAAAGTTAAACGTCTTTGAATAATGAGACAACAACAAGTACCATCCAGATTCTTTTCTACCAATAGATTGTTGTGTCCCCCATTAAGCATCCTGTTATTTGTTGCACAGAAAGGAAAGCAACACATATTGCCATATTAATGTTTCACTTCCTCTGATAGTATCCAGCTAGTGGGCGGAGCTTCTTTGATTTGCCATATTTAGGCTTTATTCTCAATCCTTCATTGATGTTAATTAAATTCAAAGAGTAAAGCAACACAAAATTATTATTTTCATAAAGATATTAAAGCCGGGATGTCAAAGTCAAATACA
>NW_015151249.1:51777-55382 GCF_000732505.1 Cyprinodon variegatus | reverse complement strand
ATCTGCAAACACTCAAACCAAGCTCTGCCTCCGCCAAGCCCTCAGCCTGCCGACAGCCTCTGGACCCTCAAGGTCGCCCCCCTCAGCCGTTAAGCTCTAACTCCAGAACAGTGAACCCGCTCGTGACCAGTCCCGGCTCAGATTAAACCCCCTGGATCTGTTTATTCTCTGTGCAGAAACATCTCCTAATAAACCTTTGAACTTTTCTCCTGTTTCCGTGTGTTCTGAATGTGGGTTAGGAACCTTAAGCCAAACATGACAATATTGACATGAACATAGCCTATTGAACAAAAAATAGCTTTTTTTAAAAAACAAAGTATTAATAGTTATTAATAAACTTTTATTGTATTAATAAAGTTAATTAAGATAAATACATAACTGAAAGTGCATGGATTATAAACCGAATGTGCATTACTGTGCTGCTCTATGATCCAACCCATCACTGCTTTCAAATAGTAAAATAAGAAAAAAACAAAAATCAAATCTGTTGTATTCTCTCTCATGGCTCTTATCTGCATTTTTCCCTGAGCCCATTCCACTGAAAAATATTAATAAATAAAATAAAATAGAAAAATCTATGGTACAAAGACAAAACAATACTTCCTTCAAAGAAAAATCACGTCTGGTAAAAAGAAATAAAAAAAAGATTGTGATGAATCAGACCCAGAATTCAGCCAAAGGTTCTTTAAAAAAGGAATTTATTAAACAAAAAGCAGAGCAATACCGGCCTGTGGGCCGGTTCTAATGGTTATTACATATCATCATGGATAAACAATTCTCGGGCCGTATCCAGCCCATTGCAAGCTAATTTATGTTGTGGCTGCATATTTATTCAGAAGTAACAAACAATGAAGGGTCAAATATCCGATGCTACACTAGAAAAACAATCTAGAAACAAGTAAAAATGTCTTAAATTAAGTGTATTTACCATAATTTGAGTAGGTAAATTAGATAGTTTGCCAATGGAATTAATAATTTTACTCTTAAAATAAGATAATTAGATAATATGCACTTAAAATAAGACAATATGATTGTGTTTTCTTATTTTAAGTGTAAATTGTCTCGTTCCATTGGCAAAATGTCTCTTTTATCTCCTAAATCCAAGAAAAAAGGCACTTATTTTAAGAAAAAAAAGACTTTTCTAGATTTAGATTTTTTCCAGTGTATGGGCTGGGTTTCCTTAGGTAGGGACATTTTAACCAGTCTGACTGGATGATCTGATTGAATTGTGTCTGCAAAGTTCCTTGATTTTACCTTGTTTGAATTAATGCTACACTGCAAAAAACTGAAATCTAAATAAGTGCATTTTTTCTTGAACTGAGAAGGTAAGTGAGACACCTTTTCAAAGGAACAAGACAATTTGCCTTTAAAGTCTTATTTTAAGTGCAAAATATCTAATGATCTTATTTTAACAGTAAAAATATTCATTCCATTTGGAGATCATCTTATTTATCTACTGAGATTAAGGGTAAATACAGTTAATTTAAGAAATTTTAACTTATTTTTAGTTTTTGTAGTGTTTATAAATAAACTGCATTGAACTGAATAAAGGAGGACCATAGATGGAACCAGGTGGAACACCACAGGTCAAAGGAATGTGGTAACGAAGAGGACTGTGATTGCAAAGGTCAGTAAAAAGTTACAGGACTTTGCAGGAATGCCCTCTATCAACAAATGAGAGAAGTTTGATAAAAGTAGAGATTTTAGAGTTTTCTACCCATGCATATTCATCTATTCATGGAATATCATACACTGGGTGACAGAGTAACACCGAAACCCCAAATTCTTCGCAACCATCCCGGTCCGTCCCACTCCAGATCGCCTGCGCAAAGCCTACAGCCGTCGCTGTTCCTCCCATCTTGCTCCACTCCGACTCCCTTGGAGCTCGAGGAGAGCATGGGCAATATTATTATTAACTCTCAAAATCATTCTAACAAATCCCAAGGCATTTGGAGGAAGGATATATAGTCTTTCCAATGAGGCCTGGGGTCTTCCCTAGGGTCTTCTCCTATGAAATGCTCCAGAAAACCTCCAGAGGCGCCTTCAAGCCATCCTAATCAGATGCTAAACCGTAGCTATTCAAAATTTCCCCACTTTCCTTGATGGGTCCTTAGCTGGTCCATTACAATTTCTTTTTAAGCATTAATCTTTGTACTAAAATTTTTTTTTCTGACATGATTTGTGGACATTAAAAACCTTTATAGAGTTACAGTTTTTGATCACTTGCATACCCTTTACAAATGGAGTCCCCCCCCCGTCCCTCAGTGAGGTCTAGAAGCACAAGATCTATATCCAGTCATTCAGCAAAGATCCTGCTACATGGCTGTACATCTGATTTTGACATTTGACCAATTAGATGAACCCTTGAATGATGTATTACTTACTGTACATTAAGTTGAAAAAAAAAAGTTAGCAAGAAAAAAAGGTAAAAAGCTAATTGAAAAGATAAAAAGTTAATATCGTAGTTAACAATTATATTTAGCTCTTTAAACTAAAGAAAGTAAGTGCCAGTATCAGCATTAATGCCTCTAAGGTTATGTTTTACCAAAAAAAAAATGTGTTTCTTTAGCTCTCATTATTTTTTCGTGAATTATTAATATTACATTCTTTTTTTATGTTACAAAGGTAATCAGGTCTTTCCCTGGATTTCAGAAACACATTTGGCTTGAAATTTAGGTTTTCATATTATTTAAGTGAGTCCCCTATAAAGGGTTAAGCGTCAACTCCTGGTCAGACCCTGTAATTCAGTGAAAGGATGGAGTCAGAGTCAAAAAATATGCACATCCAGGAAGGGAGGGGGTCCCTCCAGTGGCTGGAAGTTGGAGGGGATTTTGCTGGGAGCTGCAGGGAAGTGGGTTGCCATTCGGCTGCCTTTTGACTGGGAAGGGCCATTTTGAACGGCTGCTATTACTTTCATCGTGGAGATATAATGGAAAGGTTGGAACTCTGGTTCATATGTTATATGAGTGTGACAAAACTAAAGACATGTGGAATACGATAATTTTGTTTGTGATTAAGGTTTTTGTCACACATTTGCATTATGCCTGTTAGGATTACTTTCAGATAGTATTAAAATGTCAAAACATCAGAAATCTTGGTGCTGTTTAGATATAACAACAGGGTGCAGGATAACTTTACGCCACTGGAAATCTCCCACTCAGTCCACATTTAAGGAGTGGATACAGGTTCTAAGTTCAATGGCCAGCTACTAACGGGTCACCTATAGGGTCGGCTGGGAGGGAAGAGGGGTGGGGGCCATGTCTCGTATATATTTTATTAGAGGAACAGGATTGCTATAATAGACTTTCTAAGGTGTTTTAGTGTTGTCTTGTTTAGTGATTTATGTTACATATTATAGGTCTGGCTTGTTATTTACATTGTTGCTGGACTGCTTTTGCATTCTTTTAAATTACTCTTATTATTTCATTATCACCTTGTTTTATAATTTTTTGTGTAGGGAAGACAAAAGAAGAAAAAGCTGGACAGTTGCTAAGTGCACACAGGATGTTTTTCTGATTTACACTCACCGGCCACTTTATTAGGTACCCCATGCTAGTAACGGGTTGGACCCCCTTTTGCCTTCAGAACTGCCTCAATTCTTGGTG
>NW_015151249.1:47233-49112 GCF_000732505.1 Cyprinodon variegatus | reverse complement strand
CAGAATTCTGACTTTTTTCCCATGTTAAACTGAAATAAAATTTAAAAATCAGTTAACTTTTTTTTTTTTCTCAGTGGCCCTAATCCTCTTCCGTACTATTGTCATTTGCAGGAAAACTGAATTTTTAAGTTGCATTTGCTGATATGAAAAGACCCATTTTTAAGGATATTCATAACAAAGAAAAAGCTGCCATTGGTATCAGTTCCTACACATGTCAGTTGAAAGATGAAAGTAAAAGAACAACTTTAGGTAACAGATTAAGTAAAACGCACCAATGTTGTTCAAACGCAAAACAACATGGAGAAATTGAGAAAATGCAACAAGAATACTGAATGGTTTCTCCATTGTTTGGTTGAGGTTTTAAGCCGGGCATACACACTGGAAAAACGATCTAGAAATAAGTAAAAATTTTTTAAATGAAGTGTATTTCCCCTTAATTTGAGTAGGTAAATGAGATAGTTTGCCAATGGAATGAGTATTTTTACTCTGATAAATAAGATAATTAGATAATATGCACTTGATATTAAACAATGCTATTCTGTTTTCTTATTCTAAGTGTAAATTGCCTTGTTTCATTGGCAAGATGTCTCTTTTACTACCTTAACCCAAGGGCAAATGCACTTATTTTAAGAAAAAAATGACTCGTCTAGATTTTGAGTTTTTCCAGTGCACTGTACGATTTTTTTTGCCCTTTTTCGTCCGATTCTGCGGACGTGCGAGAATTTTTTCGAGTGGACTGACTCTCAGCCTGATTGTGCGTTGTGTAATATACAGGGAGTTACGAGGGGCGATCAGCCTCTCACGACCATCTCCCAATCAGGAATCCTAAGGTTGGAAGAAAAGCAAACATGTTTAAAATTCAGTTGGCTGTCATACAGTCGCATCAGAGCTTTCGGGTTGCACAGTGTGAGAACATGCATTGTGAGCTGTGAACTTTTAAATGCTGCAGTTTCGTTGTACAGTTTTAGCTGTAGTTGTGTGCAATGATTGAAAATATCTCACAGTGTATGCCCGAAGTCTGTTAGGCATACTCACAGTCTACTTTTAAGACTACGTAGACATAAAACTTTCCTTTTTGATAAAGCTTCTAGTTAGAGTGGCTCAGGTTATCCTGAGCTATCTCTATAGTTATGCTGCTATAGGCTTCGACTGCTGGAGGACGGAAGGACCACTTTTCATTTCACTATTCTGCAGTATTCATTAGTCATGCTCTCTCTGCTTTCCCAGTCATAGTAGCTTCTTCTGCTCTGACCCTGTTTGGCTCTGACTCCATCCTGGAGAGAAATATCAGCTGGCCTGCTTCCATCAACACATTTGAATGTAGATGACAGAGTTGGACTTGTTTTTCAGTGTTTAGTCCTGTTTCCCTCCTAGACATAGCTATAGGCTCAGCTTTTACTATGATGACTAGATGTTTTCTGTTTCATCCCTTTGATATGAAAACTGGGTCAGAGCTCGTCCCTGACAAAGCCACCTGAGGATTTTACCGTTACCTTTTCTGACATAGAAAGGATTTATGGTTAGGGCATTGTGCTTGGACTGACACTCTGGGTCCCTGAGCAAGACCCTTAACCCCATACTCTCCCTGGGCGCCGCTCAAGGGCAGCCAATTGCTCCCCAAGGGGTTGGGTTAAATGTAGAGAGTTAATGTTGTTGCTCTGTACTTTTCACAATGTAAGGACAAAAAAAAAATGTTAAAAAATACTTGTGTGTAATTTTTATTATCGGCTTCTGTCTCCTTGAACCCCAGTCAGCCTCAGCAGATGGCCGCTCACACTGAGCCTGGTTCTGCTGGAGGTTTCCTCCTGTTCAAAGGGAGTTTTTCCTCTCCACTGTCGCCAAAAGTATACTTAGTGTGAGGGATTGCTGCAGAGTCATG
>NW_015151249.1:43572-44810 GCF_000732505.1 Cyprinodon variegatus | reverse complement strand
TGCTTTATGTAGTTGCGCTTTTAGATTTGTAGTTGCAGTTTGCACTTCAGGGCCACCGTACTTTGGTGGCTCAGTGATTAATGCACACGACCCATGTACGGATGCCTTAGTCCTCGACACGTCCGGCCAGGGTTCGATACCAACCTGTGGTCCTTTGCTGCATGTCTCTCCCCCTCTCTCATACCCCCTTTACTGTACGCCTACTGTCCAAAAAACAAGCCACTAGTGCCTTAAACCCCGCCCCAATAAAAGGCCAAAAGATAATGAGTACGTTTTCAAAGCTCAATAAATGTTGTTTAACTCTGAACATTAAAAGTAGCAATAGTAACATACAGTAGGTCGGGCTTGGAGTCATAAACATGCGGTTCTGTGTGCTGTTTTCTTAGTTCTGTTGTAACAAAGAACAATGGGGTTTGTGGCTCATCTTTGCTGCACGGTTACTCCATCGAACAGACCTTTGGGGAAAAGCAGTTTGCAACACTGAATGTGATGCTGTCCAGATGTTTTATGTCTCCCACATCTCCAGCTCTGGGGTAAATATACTGACGCAAAATAGGCACCAAGCTTTTATGAGTTAGAAAAAAAAAATCACCCTAATTTCTCATTTAAAACATTATTGCAACATCATGGCAAAGAAAATTTACCCTGGATTGACCATTATTTAGAAACATGGAACTGAATTTAATCATCAGGATCTCCTTAGATTGACTGACAGGCAATACATAGAGAACAAAAGGAAATGGGTAAATGATGAAACTAAAAGGCTGCATGTCAGCCGTGCAGCTGTGTTTATGAATATTACACAAATATATATACAGTACACCCACAGGACTCCCTGCCATCTGAACACATACAGATGGCAGGGTGGTAAATTGTTCTGAATTGGTTCCAGATCTGAGGGGAAATGATCTGTGCTTTCTTAACTGTCCGAGAACCTCACCCAGTCAAACCCACGCATGGAAAGTCCGTCTCAGACGCCGTCACTGCGACACGCTGGATATTAAAAGTCTCTTTTAATGGAGGAGTCATGGTTTCCATGTGTACAGCATCTACAGGAGGGCTGACGGCTCACCCTGGTTAGAGTAAGCAAGCTGTGTTTGGACGGCACAGGAATAAAAGCTCAGTAAATCAATCAGATGTTGACATCATGTCTGACCAGAACGGCTTTAAATGTTGTAGGAAAATTAAGGTTATAGGTTTTAGAAAATGTTTGCAGATGTAATACCAGTGCTAAAACA
>NW_015151249.1:38151-40488 GCF_000732505.1 Cyprinodon variegatus | reverse complement strand
CGCCCTCCAACGAGCAAGTCAATTACTGGAACAACCCTCACCGACTGGATTCAGAGAAAGACACCTTTTCTGGAAAATTTAGTCCTTTTGCCTTTATTCCCTTTCATTAAATCGAAGCTCAAATTCCCCTTTGAGCCTGAACTAACCACGGGAACTTCCCCTTCACTTTTCAGTCCCAGTTCACCAGTGTTCAGAGCAGCACTGGACCCATCTCTACCAGTCTAAATAAACTTGTTAAACCTTCCCTTGGTCTCTCTGTTTGGTTTTCTGCATGTGGGTCAGATCTTTGGATAAAACATGACAACCACAACCAACGGATAAAGTATAAGAGTTACAATAAAGTAACACCTTGATACTATCACTGAAGTATAAGTAGTATTATTTATTCTGACATGTACTCTGTGTTACCTGAAGATAAGAATATGGGCTTTCTGTATGGAAGTGAATCTGTAGTTTGTTTTGAGAGTGCATGTAAAGCTTATCTAAAGGAAAAATGCTCAAAAGTGGTTGTGAAAAGCCAAAGACGCGACCCTCCAGAGCACTGAAGCGAGCGCCGGGGAGCCCAAAGCCCCAGACGCCCAGAGGGACCTCAAGAGCAAAGGCGCCCAGAAGGGGCCAACCACGGATATCCACCCCCCCACCAAGACAGGAGGATAGAGGACCTCGAGGAAATCCCCCAGCCACCGAGGGGACGAGTCCGCGGGCTCTGCCAGCAGCCAGCCACCCCGAAGTGGATCCGGCCACGGGCCCCAGGGACCCGAGGCCCCAAGGGCGCCCCATCCCCCGGCTACTTTTAATTTTATTTCAAAAGACAAATTTCTTTTAAAATAAGAAAACACAATTGGATTGTCTTGTTTCAAGTGCATATTATCGGATGATCTTATTTTAGGAGTAGAGATACTCATTCTATTGGCAAACTACCACATTACCTACTCAAATTACGAGTAAATACACTTAATTTAAGAGATTTTTTCTTATTTCTAGATCACTTTTCCAGCATATAACCGAAAAGAATACGCTGCAAAAAAATGAAATCTCAAAAAGTAATTTTTTCTTAAAATAAGTGCATTTTTTCTTGAATTGAGGAGGTAAGTGAGACACTTTGCCAATGGAGCAAGACAATTTACATTTCAAATAAGAAAAAGGAATTGCATTGTCTTATTTCAAGTGAATAATATCTAATTTTCTTATTTGAAGAGTAAAAATACTCATTCCATTGGCAAATCATCAGATTTAGCTACTAAAATAAAGGCTAAATACACTTATTTTAAGAATTTCACTTCTTTCTAGATGGTTTTTGCAGTGTAAGAAGTACATAAAACAAAGTAAAACTATTGAAAAAAAACCATTAAAGGAAAAATTTTTTCTTCTTGGCAAAAATACAACAAAAAAAAAGATTTTAAAGTAAATCAGTTGAGGAGACTGAAGATATTAAATCATTTAGAGAAACTTTTAGCAGATTTTAGACTAAAGTAACAAGAAAGTTTGAAAAAAATAAAGTGATGTGAATACGTTGTGCAACTGATGAGAACATTTTCTTAAATGTAGCCACGGTGTAGAGGCGTAGAGTGGACTTTGCTTTTTTTATTCTGATATTTTCCGATGGAAACTGAGGAGTTTACACATGTGAACGTTTGGCTTCAGTGGAATTAGGTCCAACATGCTGTAACTCTGGCAGTGCTCAGGAGATCCTGGAAAATGTTGCCAGGGACAGTAATTACTGCTCTGAAATGATGAGGCACAGGCTACACACACGTCTTACACATTTCTGGCTAAGTGACGGTTTCATTGCTCATGCAGTGGATGTAGGTAACAGTAAATTCAGGCCATAAAACACTCCCTTACAGCAGAACGTCAGATTAAACACGGTTTCTCACTGTTTCACTGTGGAGGCGGTGGTCAGGAATTCACTGTTTGATGACCTATTATCGTCTCTGTTGGTATTTTGTCTTGAATGGAGGAGGTAAATTAGGTACTTTGCCAATTTACATTTACACTGGAAAAAATCAAAATCTAGATAAGTAATTTTTCTTAAAATAAGTGCATTTATTCTTGAATTGAGGAGATAAAAGAGACATTTTGCCAACGAAACAAGACAATTCACATTTAAAATAAGAAAACACAATTGCACACTGCAAAAATGATCTAGAAAAAAGTAAAAATGTCTTAAATTAAGTGTATTTACCCTTGATTTGAATAGGTAGAGTAGATAGTTAGCCAATGGAATGAGTAGTTTTACACTTAAAATAAGACATTTAGATAATATGCACTTGAAATAAGACAATGCAATTGTTTTTTCTTATTTTAAGTGTAAAACTACTCATTCCATTGGCTAAC
>NW_015151249.1:33709-35546 GCF_000732505.1 Cyprinodon variegatus | reverse complement strand
AACTGGCGACCAAAGTAGTCATTTAAAAAAAAAAACATGTAGTTATTTAATTCTGTATTTACAAAAAATAGAAATAAATCACTTATTTTAAATATAGGGAAAAGTGAACTTTCAAGATAACATTTAATTATCTATTGAATCACTTTTACTGTATTTTTAATAACTCAATGGCGCATTTGATTATTTAATTGTGTATTTTATAATTGGATGTGGTTTTTATTTATTTAAATCACATATTTCACTGGAAAAATGATCTGGAAATAAGTAGACATTTCTTAAATTAAGTGTACTTACCCTGAATTTGAGTAGGTAAATTAGATAGTTTGCTAATGGAATGAGTATTTTTACACTTAAAATAAGATATTTAGATAATATGCACTTGAAATAAGACAATGCAATTGTTTTTTCTTATTTTAAGTGTCAATTGTCTTGTTCCATTGGCAAAATGTCTCTTTTACCTCCTCAATCAAAGACAAAATGCACTTATTTTAAGAAAAAATGACTTATCTCGATTTTGATTTTTTCCAGTGTACATATAAACTTGTCATATCTACCGATTTAATTTTCCGTTTACATTTATGTTTCTCAGGGATCCAGTAACAATGACTGGAAAAAAATTGCATAGGCAGGCAGTGGAGGTACTCCGTCTTTGGAGAAACGGTTAAAAGACGTGCAGCAGATTTGCAAACCATCTGCAGACAAGAGAATAACGACTGATTCGCTCAACGAATAACGAAAAAAAAAAAGACTTGGAAACTGAGGTCTGTTGGAGCAAACATGATAAATGAGTAAAAGACGTAGTTTAGAGGATTTAAACCAATCAAAGTTTGTCCACTAAAGGATTTAGGGTATTCATTGCTGTCCACCGTGTTTAAAACAGCAGTAAAACCCAACAGAACCGAGACGGTTCTCTTAAAAATGCTGATTCAGTTCTACTGCAGGCTTTGAAACCAGAGTAAAAGATTTCCACAGTGTCATCTTCAGCCAAGACAAATTGCAGCTGACAGCAAACGATCTTCTGTAGAGTTTTGGTGGACAGGTTAGAAATGGGTCTATAATTGCACTGAATTATCAAGACAGCTTTTCCCTTTTAAGAAGAGGTTCCACAGCTGCTTGTTTAAATTTATCTTTGACTGCAAGAAAAGACACACAGCTCACACTGTTGGACACTGGAAAAGACTTCTTAGAACAATCCCTGAGTGACGGGATCCCAGGGAGAGCCTGTTGGCTGAAGATGCCTCTCTAACATCTGGTCACAGACTGAAGCCCATTCAAAACAGCAGAGCAAGCAGAAGAAATAAAAGAAGAAGTAGAAAAAGAAGCATAGTGGCAGAAATCTTATCAATAAAAACACATTATTACAGAATCAGCTGATTTCTGATTTCTGAAGAAAAAAGAAAAGAGTCAATTTCCTTAATAATACATGAGAGTTATATCTGTCAGATGATACTGATCTATGTTAGTTGCATTTCTTTGACTGCCTTACAGCCTTTTTGTTCAGGCATAAATTCTGTCACTAATGTAAAGTTTGGACAGACTGGGTGTGTTGTCTCAGTTTCTCCTGTTTCTGCTGTTAGGTAGCTCTTCCTGACGCGGGTTAGGTCTGTGACACTGACTCAGGGGTTTGCTTCACACTTCAGTGACTTCAGCTGCGTTTCCTACTGGTGGTGGTCAGAGGCGGCGCCTGGGTGCAGAAGCCTCGCTTCTCTCAGCGAGCCTCATGGCAGCAGTGGATACAATGCAGCTGACCACCATCAGTGTGTGCATTAATGGGTCGATGACTGAATACTTTGATCTTGTCTTTGGTAGAGCCATACACAGTGGGGCAAAAAAGTAT
>NW_015151249.1:31345-33192 GCF_000732505.1 Cyprinodon variegatus | reverse complement strand
ATACTTTTTTGCCCCACTGTAAGTAAAGGCCATTTACCATTTTGTGCACAATGTTCTTAATTTTAAGAAGATCTACCTCATCTTCTTGTCTATCTCTGATAAACCCAACAACTGCAGAAGTCCAATTAATGACTTTCCTCTCCTTTCCTTGCTCCTGCTCTAAATCCTCAGTACCACCTTTTCTAATAATATGGGAGTTGAAGAGTTGTTGAGATGTTAATCAGCTGCTTTTTAATGAAAAAAAAAAAAAAAACCCGGTAAGGTTTTAGACTGATATGCACCCTAACAAATAAAGGTAAATAAAATCTTTATCATCATTTGTTCTCAGCCAAAATAATTTCAGCTTTGCTGCATCCAGTACTAGAGTGAAACATCTGAAAAAGGAACCTTTGATCCAAAAACAGATGCAGCTATTGGTCCTGTCTGTTTCAGATTGAACCAATCACAATGCTGCAGCAGAGTTAAGCTTATACCAACAGAGCTTTTCTCTAACAATGGCATAAATTAGCAGCCACAGCAGAGCAATATGTGAACAGCGCTCTTTGTTACCTTGCAATTGAGCTGGATCTTTAAAATAAGAAAAAATAAAAAAAGAACTTTTCAAATTCATAATTTTGTCTACAGGAATGTTTGAAAAATCTGCAATAATTTCCTTTCACTGCAGAAACATGCACTGCTTTGCTGAAAACATCGATCTCAATAAAATATGCAGCTGCAAAGTGGCAAACTGTAAAAAAGATTTATTTATTTTTTACAAAAGACCTGCATTCTTCTCTCTGAAATGTTAGCACACAAGCAAAATGAAACAAGTGCTATAATTATCCAGCTTAAACCTGTTCTTTCATTTTTAGTATATTCACACATATAGATAATGACGTCAGCCGGTGCTAAGCCCAAAAACATTCAACCTTTAAACATTCTGCTCCTCTGTTGTTTGCACCATGTTTTATTTCTCCCACAATGTTTGCATTTCATCAATGCTGCACATGGGAGCAGTTTACAAAATAAAATGTTGCTTATAAACTCTTTGTGTTTACAAAATGACAACAAAGTTTGTCTAAGTAAATCTAAGTTAAGAGAACTCGTGCTTTTTTATAACATGGCGCCCTCTAGTGGTCACTGATTAAACAGACATAAATGAAGACTGAAGAGCCTTGAAATGAAAAGGGTTAGGTCAAAAACATTTATCAGAGTTAGATTGAGTTAAAATCCTTTTTTGCAGAGTGCTGAGACACATAAATCAGAAGAGTCTGCATCTCTTAGATATTTAAGGAAGTACTCCCTTTGATCTCCTCTTCCTGTTTAGATGTGATTAATGCTTTTAAGGCTGATTTATACTCAGAAACCAGGTCGTCTGCGTCTGTGTCGCGGTGAACGCAGATATGCCCCGCCCCTTCCGCAGACATTCTGTTGCACCTCTCCCGAAGTGAAGATAACCGCAGACAGGAGGCCTCTGATTGGTCTAATCTATATCCGCTCTACACTATGCGTATTTCCGGCTTGTTTTGTTTGTATGACCGCCATTGTGGAAAATGACTCAAGAAGACGGATCAGCTAGAAGAGCGAGGTGCGCGAGAACGCTGGGACCCTTTTCCCACATGTATCCCCGCTCTTTTTGGCCCCCAAATTCACAAACTTGCCCCCACTTCCTCACCGCCTCGGCCTAGACCCACAGCTCGTTCCTGATTGGCCCCCTGGCGTTGCGGCGTGGAATAACACAGCACAGACCACGCTTCAATATTGGGCATAAATCAGAAATATCTGCAACAAGCTCACTGCGACACACTGCTGCAGGAGGATAATCAGATCTTTACAAGGATATGTACCAATTTTTTTCTTAATTAAAC
>NW_015151249.1:27711-28703 GCF_000732505.1 Cyprinodon variegatus | reverse complement strand
TCCTAAGGATAACATTCTCCAACACTGGAAAAAAAAAAATCAAAATCGAGATAAGTAATTTTTTTGTTAAAATAAGTGCATTTGTTTTTGGACTGAGGAGGTAAACAAGACAGTTTGCCAATAGAACAAAACAATTTACACTTAAAATAAGAAAACACAATTGCATTGTCTTATTTCAGGTGCATATTATCTAATTATTTTATTCTAAGGTAAATACACTTAATTTAGGAAATTTAGATCGTTTTTTCCAGTGCAGTTTTAATCTGCAGACTGAGCTCGTGGAAAGGTTCTGCAAACCAGTCAGATAAAACCTTTAAATCAGATAAATGTTTTCTGACATCATCCATTAAAAGAAATAAATGCTGCAGGAACAGCTTGAACAGAAACACTTCCTGGTTTCCTAAAAATCCTGCAGGAAACTGAGCTGAGCAGCAGATCAGGTAAACACACTGCAAAAGCAATCTGGAAATAAGTAAAGATTTATTACAATAAGTGGATTAAAGCTTAAATTGAACAGGTAAATAAGATGATTTACCAATGGAATTAGTATTTTACTCTTAAAGTAAGATAATTAGATAATATGCACTTTAAGGAAGACAATGCAATTGTTTTTTCTTATTTTAAATGAAAAATGTCTTGTTCCATTGGCAAAGTCTCACTTACTTCCTCAATTCAAGTAAAAATGAACTTAATTTAAGAAGAAATTACTCATTTAGATTTGAATTGTTTGCAGTGCAGTGACTCTAGCGTTGCCTAATAATATCTGGACGAAAAACAATGAACTTCTGAGAGCTGCTTTAAAATGTTTGCTGAGATTTCTGTTGGATCTGACCTGAAGATCCTAAAAGGAAAAAAAAAAAAACGGCAGAGATCCATTTCTGACAGAACCCTTAAAAAGAAGAAGAGATGCATATTCCTGCAAGGTAGCCGAGGGTGGGAAGTTTTTACCTCCATTATCTCAGATTAGTGTGAGGGACCCTTAGAGTAAAGCA
>NW_015151249.1:24390-25546 GCF_000732505.1 Cyprinodon variegatus | reverse complement strand
TTAGTTATTTATGTGTCTCTTGTGCTTTTTCTTATATTATTTATCTGCGATTTGTGAAATGTGAACATGTGTGTGAAAGGTGCACTACTACTGCACAAAAATAGCCATACTGGGACAAATAAAAGCTACTGAACTGAACTGCTTCTGTTTTAAACCCTTTAATTATGCAGTTTCATTTCAAAACATGAGAATTTCTGTTTTCTTAACATGTCAAATATCTTCTTCTAAAGGAATATTTATTTTTCTTTGCCTTCTTCTATGCAGAGGGTGAGGAGCTGTGAAGAGAAAACACCCAGGAAAGTTTCACGATCAAAAAGGAAGTGAAAAGTGCAAGTTGAGTAAGAAGGGGAGGGAACAGGGAGTGGAGCTCAGCTGGCGGGGAACAGGCGACACTGATGCAGGAGGGTGTGTGTCCCTCTGTGAAAGCGATGTAGGTCATCCTCACAGAAAGGAAAGAAGGCCAGAGGCAATTAATGTTCAGAGTTTACCAATAATGAATGCATTCACTATAAATTGTATTTTTTTATCTAAATAAGTAGGTTTTTCTTAAGATAAGTGAATTTTTTTCTTGAATTGAGGTAAAAGAGACGCTTTGCCAAATGAAAAAGGACAAATTACATTTAAAATAAGAAAGAAAAAGACTCCATTCTCTTATTTAAAGTGCATATTATCTAATTGCCTTCTTTTAAGAGTAAAAATATTCATTCCTTTGGCAAATCATCTTATTTACCTGCTTAAATTAAGGGGAAATACACCTAATTTAAGACATTTTCACTTATATCTAGATTGATTTGCAGTGTTGGTTTTATTCATACACTGGAAAAATGATCTAGAAATAAGTAAAAATGTCTTAAATTAAATGTATTTACCCTTGATTTGAGTAGGTAAATCAGATAGTTTGCGAATGGAATGAGAATGTTTACTCTTAAAATGAGATAATTTGATAATATGCACTGGAAATAAGACGATGCAATCGTGTTTTCTTATTTTAAATCTAAATTGTCTCGTTCCATTGGCAAAGTGTCTCTTTTACCTCCTCAATTTAAGAACAAATGCACTTATTTTAAGAAAAAAATGACTTATCTAGATTTCAATTCAGTGTCTGGATCCACATGCAAACACTATTTAAAAATAAGTCAACATTTCAGTGTTTTTA
>NW_015151249.1:21854-23415 GCF_000732505.1 Cyprinodon variegatus | reverse complement strand
AAAAAAAATTGAAATCTAGATAAGTAGTTTTTTTCTTAAAATAAGTGCATTTGTTCCTGAATTCAGGAGGTATTATTTTAAATGTAAATTGTCTTCTTAAATGTCAAAGTGTCTCAGCTGCTCAATTTAAGACAGATATTTTTTTGCAGTGCCTTAATGCACTGGAAAAAATATTGATTTAAGCTACCGGTAGTATTTTTTTTTCCTTAAAATAAGTGCATTTTTTCTTGAATTACAGGAGGTAAGTGAAACACTTTTCCAATGGAACAAGACAATTTACATTTAAAATAAGAAAACATAATTAAATTGTTTTATTTCAAGCACATTTTATCCAATTGTCTTATTTTAAGAGTAAAAATACTAATTCTATTGACAAATCATCTCATTTACCTACTCAAATTAAGGGTAAATACATTTAATGTAAGAAACGTTTACTTAATTCTGGATTGTTTTTGCAGTGTGTGAGCAAACCACTGCAAAAACGATTTTAAAATTAGTAAAAATGTCTTAAATTAAGTGCATCTACTCTTAATTTAAGTAGGTAAATAAAATGATTTGCCAATGGAATGAGTATTTTTACTCTTAAAATAAGATAATTAGATAAAATGCACTTGAAATAAGACAATATAATTATTTCTTCTTATTTTAAAAGTAAATTTTCTTCTTTTATTGGCAAAGTTTCTCACTTCCCCTGTAATAAAAAAAAAAATGCACTTATTTTAAGAAAAATAGCACTTAATTAAGTGTAAATCCGACATGTTCTTTAGGTTTAGAGGCTTTGGTAGCGTCCTTCCCCTGAGCGATGAGCTGACTGATCATTCAAAGTATTGATGATGTTAATGAGGTCAGTCTCTGCCCTGCGCTGCGTTCAATGGCTCCAGACGACCTCCCTGTGACCCGGTGGCTCCTCATCTCTGTCCAGACGGGCATCGATGCGCTCGTCACACTGGAATCTGTTTGTTCCTCTCTGCCAACCTTAGAACTGAAGCTCAGAGCTCCTCTGGCTGCTTCCTGTCCTTTAAACCCTCCCAGCCGGCTGCTGGTCCGCACCCTAGATCTGCCTCCAATAGAAGTTTGTTTCTGTTAAAACAGGAAAAATGGTTTGATGCAATCTGGCCTTTTGCAGCAGCTGGTATTTCATCTGCAGGTCCAGTAATCCTGGACTGGGTGAGCGGGTCATGGAGGCGATGCATTTCACAGCCCATCATGTCTGCTTTATAGAATCAACGTTTACTTGATGGAATCCACACAATTACACAGGAAATACGATCAAGATATAAGTAAAAACTGCTTAAATTAACTGTATTTACCATCAATTATTAATATTTGAGTAGCTACACTGCAAAAGATGTAAATCTACGGTAAATAAGTCATTTTTTCTTGCAATAAGCACATTTTTCTTGAATTGGATCAAGACAATTTACATTTAAAATAAGAAACCACAATTGCATTGTCTTATTTCAAGTGCATATTATCTAATTATCATATTTTAAGACTAAAAATACTCATTCCATTGGCAAATTCTCTTATTTACCTGCTCAAATTAATGGTAAATACACTT
>NW_015151249.1:15692-21434 GCF_000732505.1 Cyprinodon variegatus | reverse complement strand
ATTATTTTTCAAAGTGTCAGAAATGGATAACAAAACTGCTATTTTCAATGACTACTTATTTTTGTCCAGCTTTAAAATCGGTATCGATATCGGTTATCGGCTACATGAGTTTTAAAATATCGGATATCGGATATCGGCCAAAATCCTAATATCGTGCATCCCTACTTATTTTAAGAAAAATATCTTATCTAGATTTCGATTATTTCCAGTGTAGATCTAACTTTAGATGTATATTTTCTAATAAAATCAAATAAGAAATGAGCTTTTGTTTTATAATCTATTGCTCTCTAATGTCCAATCAGTCGGAAACATTCGTTTTTATAAAAAAATCATTAAATGTGAAAAGTTTGAGTTGTTTTTTTACTTTAACTGGAATTTTATTCACATTTTCTGAACTTTACTAAATTTCACTGGAGTGCTTTTGTCACACTGGGAAAACGATCCAGAAATAGGTAAAAATGGCTTAAATTAAGTTTATTTATCATTCATTTGAGTAGGTAGATGAGATAGTTTGCCAATGAAATAAGATAATTAGATAATATGCACTTGAAATCAAACAATGTAATTGTGTTTTCTCATTTTAAATGTAAATTGTCTTGTTCCATTGGCAAAATGTTTCTTTTACTTTCTTAATCCAAGAACAAATGCACTTATTTTAAGAAAAAAATGACTAGATCTAGATTACGATTTTTTTACAGTGCAGGAAACTTAAGAAGGAACGCAGAAAGTTTTAAACGAAGCCGTTTATTTGTTGGTGAGGTGTTACATCTACATGGAGCTCTGTGGGGAAAAACGCTCCAGCTGAGAAAAAGGTTTACAAAAAAATCACAAACCATCCATCATTTGGCACTTTTTTTTTTCTTTTTTTATCCATCTAGACAATATTTACAAGTCCCCACCCGGAGTGACACCCACATTATGAAAGTCACCGCCTGCACAGATTCCAGCTGGATCCCGATCCGCTCTGGGAATCCAGTTCAGCCACATGATGAGATCCGCCTCTTCCTCTTTAGTTCCTTTATTTGATTCACCAGGAGGAGGAACTGTTCTTATAACGTTACAGAAGCTGGTTGCACTGCAGTCGTCTTGGTATTAAGAACTAAGAGCAAAGCTGGTTTCTAGAACAACAACAAAAAGACTCGACTCTTCTTCTTACCAAAAAGCAAAAATTTGAGCGGCTTTAGTACCTTTAACCAGTCCATAGCAACACCCAATCTAACAATAAGGGAAAAGTTTTACATAGGTGTGTTTGACCTTAAAATAAGATTATTTCATGTGATTTTTATACTTTATATGTAAATTATTCTGTTGGTTTATTTTCTTAGCTGCTCAAATCAAAGGACAAAACATTTATTTAAAGAAGAATCGACTAAGATTTAAATTTTTCAAGACTAAACGGAAGGAAAAAAACTCAGAATGAAAAGATTAAGGTTTGATTTGTTAATCAGAGGACGTTAAAGTACCTTAAATAACCAAACTATAGTTAATATTCACTGCTGCATGAAATCGTGAAATCACCATAGCAACGGTGCTTCCAAGGAGGCGTGGTGACGGTGACCTCAGTGTGTTTAGCTTCATTCAGGCCCAAAGACGCTTTCTGTCATGGAAACGCAGCCTGCATGGCTGACAGGAAACAGGCGAGGAGGTTCTGACCCAAAGGTGGGAGGAAATGATGTCATGGTTTTATTTAGGAGTTTAAAGTGACGTGAAACCGCCACCTTCTGGGGTCGCTGAGCGACGTCAGGGCTTCATCCAGTCAGGATGAGCGATTTATGACCGAGGGAGTCGACGTAGGAGGACGAAACAAGCAAGAGAAACACTTTCCAGGCATTTCTGGACAGTCGGTGTTAACTTTTAACACTAGATTGGTATCTTTAGCTACATGCTAATCATTTTACACTCCATTCTTCTAAACCCAGCTCTATAAACAAGCTGGTTATAATGAGGCTAAAGGGGCGAGAATTCAATGAAATATCAGGGAACTTTAAACAAACTGGGTGATGATGATCGTTAATCCTTAATCCGCCTGACTGACCAATAGGAAACCTCCACCTATCGTAAATAAACTCATGCATGAGGCGCTAATAACGCTCTGAGATGTTTTCTGTTTCCAGCAGAGGAGGCAGAGATGAAAGAAATCCAGGAGGACATGTTGAGACGCGCGCTGATCGCTCAGGCTGCAGATCAAGACTCCTGCAGGTGACAGGAAGCTTGAACAGAGAACAGATTCTTCTAACTTTTAACAAGATCAACTGTTGATGCAGAAAAGGATTGATTTTGTTTTACGTTAAGAGTGAAATCCTTCTGTCATCATCTGGTTAGAAAAGAAAGCAAACAATGGCAGCAGGAAGGGCAGGAAAAACGCGTCCAATGCTCGTCATCTTTAAACGTTTCGGCTCCTGATGAGAGAAGGAAGTCTGGGCCGTTGGTGAAGGCAGGTCTGCGTTTGTTCATCGTCGTATTTCTTATCGATAGAAAACATGCTGGGATGTTAGAGGAGCGCCGTACGTTAATGCCCTGCTGGTATAGAGGAGAGTGGAACCGCAGCGCCGGATTAAACCCACATGGAGTCACCTAAAGTCCAAACTATGACACCATGTGTGCAAAGCAAAGGAAACATCTGCAGCTCAGGAAATATTAGTAGTACCAAATCATGACCAGCGTCCGTAGAAATATGTGCTAATAATCGGAGTCCTGCAGGGGGGAGGAGCTCTGCTTCCAAATGCATCTTTAGCGTCTATAAAAATATAGAAATATAATCCCATATCCTGTTTAATTCATGTTTGTGACCCGCCGCTCGTTTTTAAAGCAGCGCAAAGCGAGACACGTCTGTCCGGATCTCCTCAGGAACTCTAGAAATACTTCATTTCACTTCCGCCGTCGCTGGCAGGGATCCCGGGGAGGGATGCGTTCCGTCTGCCGTGCTTCTGTGCGTTGGACCGGTCCTGCCGTGCCCCGTGCGGAGGGATCAGTGCAGCCCGCCGTTGAAAGACTTCTCCAACCGTTCCAGTTCTGCAAAATGCGTGGAGATGGGCTGCTTGTAGAGAGGGTTGGAGGCCTGAGGGGATCAGAAGGGGGGGGGGTTACAGGCGGCTGCAGGAGTGGAAAACATTTATAGGAAGAGCTCAGAAATACTTTAACTCAAAGGTTCGTTTCTGCATGTTTGTTAACCTCTGCAGGTATGAATGTGAAACGCTTTTATTTCAACGTTATTCTGGATGAAAGTTTGTCAAAAATTGGTTTATTTATCAACTGAATTCATGTTATTCAGTCAAAAAGGGGATTTTGTGATCTTTTATTGTTATAAATGTTTTTTTTTGTTGCTATTTCTTTACATCTTGTTACCGTAGCAACCACTAAGAGTCAGTTCTTCCCCTTTTTTCCGTTTCTGTCTCTTACTGTAGGATGAATTAGGATCAGCTCTGTGTTTTCTTTACAGATCTTATCTTTTAAGAAGTATTTTAGATTAATTTTATTAGATCCGTTACTTCCTGTTAAAATTTTCCATGTTTTAGGTGCAATATAATTGGTATTTGTAATAATAGGGCTGCAACTAACGGTTAAATTGCAAAAGATTAATCTGTTGATAATTTTTTTTTATTAATCAAACAATAATCTGATAGCTAAAGTTTCTTATTGGTGAAATTAAAAATGTTCCACTTCAGGAGTTCTGGATTGAGCAGATTGAAAGACGAAAAGATTTTTATCTTAAATGAATAATATTTATAAATATCTTTTCTACCATCTTGGTATAATTCCTGCTCTCAGTGGGTCGTTCTCTCAGCTAAAGGCCTGTTTTAGTCTCTATACTCCAGTTAATGATTAATCGATGACTAAATTAGTTGATTTTTTTAATAATCGATTAATCTGATTAAATGTTTCAGCTCTACTCATAACTTTTGTTTTTCAGCTGCTGTTTTGAAGCCGTTTCTCTGAAGTTTGTTTGGATTCTTTTATCGTCTTTTATTGAATATTTAATGGCAGAAACTGCTGGAGCTGCGAAGCACCAACTGGTTTTATTGTTTCTTTTTGGAATAAGTACAGATAACCAGAATGTGTCTGTTATGGAGTTAAACTCCCGCATCAGAAATAAACAAACGGGGTTTCATACGTTTATATTTTCCTATCTATGTATGCAAGCATTTATTTCAGGGTTTCGGCGGGTCATCAAAAATTATTAAAAATCATTAAAATATAATTTTTTAACCTCTTAAAACCCACCGGGTCGACCTGGTGGACCTTAAGTGGAGATAGTAATTGAGAATGCATAAAATTCCAACTGGTAACATTTTTACCAGCAGGTGGAGCCGTTGCGCGCAGCTCCAAGCTGACACCTACAGTTCCAAACCCCGCAGCTCTGGAACTGTTATAGCTAGAGGACTGAAATTTTCTGCATTTGTGGTTGACATGATGTAGAACAAATATAGATGTAGAACATTTCTCAAGAATGTCTTTATTACTGCTGTTCAAAAAAGACCTATCATTTCCGGAAATAAAAAAAACCCAACTTTGAGTCATGTTTGAACTGATGCAGGTTGGTCTTTGTTCTAGTCATCCAATTTTAATTTATATATTAGGAAACTAGAGGGTGTTAGCTTTCAAATAATGTATTGCACATTTAATTTGGGCTTACAGTTCCTATATTATCTGCTTTTCCATTTAGGTATGCAAAATAGGCGAGGATTACCCAAAATGTGGTGGATGTTAAGAGGTTAAATTAAGCCTTAATTGGCATTAAAATGCATTAAATGTGAATATCGTGGCATTTAAAATGTTTATAAAAAAAATAAAAAAAAGTTTATAAAAAAAATGTCAAATATATTATATCGCGATATAGTTCCAGTTCTTCGTAAAGCCGTATGTTTGGAAAAGAAGCTCGAGGCGCGAAAAAAGGCTAGAAAATGGGAAAATGCAAATTTCAGCAACAGTGGCTGAAAAATTAGGAATTCGGGACAATATATATATATATATATATATATATATATATATATATATATATATATATATTTTATTTATTTTTTCAGAATTTTGGTATAAATCCTGCTGTTCGCTCTGTCAGCTAAAGGCATGTTTCAGAGTCTCTATACTCCAATTATTAATGATTAATTGATTACTAAATTAGATTATTTCAATAATCGATTAATCTGATTGTTTTCAGCCCTGATCAATAAAGATGCGTTTTGAATCTAATTAGAAAGATCTTCTCACTCTCAGCCTCCTGCAGGCCTTCAGCTCGTTTGGACCAAGGATAAAGAACCCTGGTGAGAGCGTAATTCCTGCATCCAAAAACCTGAAGGTTTCAGAATCAAGTTTATTGCCAAGTAGGTTTGCACTTACAAGGAATTTGACTTGGTGTTGTTGGTGCAGACAAAGGTTCTGTTAAACCAGAAGCACTACGTTTATTAAAGAACTATCAAACAGCTGAGCTGCTGCATCCTGGGAAGGAATGTTTTCTGTTTTAGTCGCTTTCTTTCACAGAAAAGCAGAGAAAGTTTCCTCTGACGCCTCAGACCCCGTTTAGACGAAGGGAAAACGCAGATAATTCCCTGCGGTTTGGTCTCTCCTTTAAACCAAAACCCAGTTTTTATCACAGAAAACGATTATTTCTAAAACCTCGGGCCAAAGTGCAGATGTCTGATATCGCCGGTTACGTGCCGCCGTGTCAACAGGGATAAACGGCGGTTTGGCTTCTTAAACGTCACATTATGCACCAAAAAATCCTTAACATCATGTGATCGCCTG
>NW_015151249.1:12643-14635 GCF_000732505.1 Cyprinodon variegatus | reverse complement strand
TCTATTTAATGTGTCCTGGTAAATTCCAGATCTTTTTCGGGATTTTAACATCTTTTTTATCTCTCTACTTCTACGTATCTTCTTTCAACAACAACGTCGTATCAGAGCTATGTTTATGTTTGCGTAGCTGTCAATATGACCGCGACGTCCCACAATGCAACGCGGATCCTGAGCCCTATTATTGAAAACTGAGGGGGAAATATTTGTTTCTCTAAATCTATCTGTGAATGTGGCGTCAGTGTTTGAACCAAACAAAAAACCAAAACATTCCTCTAAGTGGTAGAAAGTCAAAGACAGGAAGGTCTTAATGTGTCCATCTCACCATGTGGTATCGGGCGCGCATGCGTTCGCTCTGGAAGCGGGCGAACTCCCTCCGGTCGTGTACGGTGATCACCAGTTTCCAGACGGCCAGCAGAACCATCCCCACCAGCAGGATGGTGCCGACCACAGCCAGTAACACCGTTAAGGCGCTCGGGGCGCTGCCGCACTCTGTGGGAGGAGACAAGCAGCCCGACACGTCACACGGTGACCAACGCTCTCAGAAAAGTGAGGAATCTCATTTAGGGCTGGAAACTCAGGACGTGTTGGGCACTGACCGGGCTCTTGGAGCGCGGTGAGGACGGAGAGTCCGCTGGCGTGCTCGTGGTAGGTGAACTTCATCACGCAGTTGTTTTCGGTCTTATAGAGGCAGAGGACGGCTCCAGGCTCCCGTATCTCTGCATGACGAAGAAAGGAAGAGTTTCACTTCAAAGAAAAGCAGAAACACTGGGCCGCATTTTTAACAAAAAGGGGAAATAAAAGTTCATTTATGCCAAAATGTTGCAGGATTCTGCTTTGTTTACCTTGTTTATTTAGTTTAAACTAATTATTATTGTTGCTTTAGTTAATATTTTTATGCTGCATTTTATTCTTTTATGCCTATTATTTTTTTTTTATATGTTCAGCACTTTGTTTTTCAGCCACACTGCAAAAACGTTCTGAAAATGAGTTTAATATTCTTAAAATAAATCTATTTATCCTTAATTTGAGCAGGAAAATTAGATCATCAACCGATGGAATGAGCATTTTTACCCTTAAAATAAGATAATTAGATAATATACACTTGAAATAAGACAATGAAATGTTTTTCATTGTTTAAATGTAAATTGTTTTGTTCCATTGGCAAAAAAAAATACTAGCTTAAATCAATATTTTTTCCAGTGCATGAGCTGTTTTAAGACACTTTGATATGGAAGAAGACAATTTACATTTAAAATAAGACAAAACAATTGCATTTTCTTATTTCAAGTGCTTATTATCTAATTATCTTATTTACACTGGAAAAACGATCTAGAAATAAGTAAAAATTTCTTAATTTGAGTCTATTTGCCATTAATTTGAGTAGGTAAATGAGGTAGTTTGCCAATGGAAGGAGTTTTTTTACTCTTAAAATAAGATAATTCGATAAAATCCACTCAAAATAAGACAATGCAATTGTGTTTTCTTATTTTAAGTGTAAATTCTCTTGTACCATTGTCAAAATGTCTCTTTTAACTCCTCAATCCAAGAACAAATGCACTTATTTTAGGAAAAAAATGACCGCTCTAGATTTTGATTTTTTCCAGTGTAAGAGTAAAAAATCTCATTCCATTGGGAATTATTTACATGCTCAATTTAAAGGTAAATGCACTTAATTTAAGAAATTTGTACTTATTTCTACATCGTTTTTGCAGTGAGTGTTTTACACACTGCAAAAAATAAGAAATAAGTAAAAAAATGTCTTAAATTAAGTGCATTTACCTTTAATTTGAGCAGGTAAATAAGATCATCAGCCAATGGAATGAGTATTTTTACTCCCAAAATAAGATAATTAGATAAAATGCACTTAAAATAAGACAAAGCAATTGTTCTTTTCTTTTTTTAAATGTAGATTGTCTTGTTCCATTGGCAAAGTGTCTCACTTACCTCCTCAATTCAAGAAAAAATTCACTTAATTTGAGCAAAAATGACTCA
>NW_015151249.1:9899-10744 GCF_000732505.1 Cyprinodon variegatus | reverse complement strand
CTCTTCTTTCCTCTGATGGAGCCGCTGACATCGGGAAAAGACTCTATCTGTTTTTATTCAATCAATCTTTCCCCACGCCTCGCCCTGTTCCCCTCCCTCAGGCCCTCCTCTACCTCATGCTGTAAGCATCCGGAGCGTACATGTGGAGCGCATTAAGGCCACTCGCATGGCTGACACCGCGGGGAATGCAGTGAAGACGTCAGATTTGGGCCACGGCCACGCCGGGTCCCTGCAGAACTCCGTCTCAGCTGAGCGCCCAAAGCTCAGACGGATTAAAAAAAAAACATTCCCTAAACATCCAGAGAATGCTTTCCGTCATGGTGGGGGGATTTTAAGGACACGTCCACAGACAGCTCTGTTTGGTCAGGGTTTAGGCTCCGCCCACTGCCTTTATGAAACAACAGATTAGAAGTGCTTTGCAGCAGGTATGTTTGCTCAGTGGGTGGATGCAGATGACTGATGAGGTTTGTGGGGATTTGAATAGAGCTGCTTTGAAGCAAATGAGAGGGAAGGAGAGGAGGGGGGGGGGCTCTGATGGGCAGAGGCCTGAATGAGTGAAGCTGAGCCTGAAACATCTGCAGAGATTCCTTCACTTCCTCGTCTAAAGAGGCAGAACTCAGCCTGCAGTGATGTATGGGCTAAGATTACTGTCATTAGAAACATGCAGGGGGAAATATCATCTAAAAAAATATCATCTTTTCCTGGTCAGCTCAGAAATATATGCAACATTAGACGTTTAAAAGGATAAATAACAGTTTCAGCTTTGCAAAAATACAAGAACAAGTTTACAACCCAGATGAGGCTGTTACACTCCTTACCAGTAGGAGGCGTTTTTATTCCCACTG
>NW_015151249.1:4145-6297 GCF_000732505.1 Cyprinodon variegatus | reverse complement strand
AAGATCCCCCAATACTTTTGCGAGATCCCGCAATACTTTTGCGAGATCCCCCAATACTTTTGCGAGATCTCCCAATACTTTTGCCAGATCTCGCAAAACTATAGCGGGATCTCGCAAAAGTATTGCGGGATCTCGCAAAAGTATTGGGGGATCTTGCAAAAGTATTGCGGGATCTTGCAAAAGTATTGCGGGATCTTGCAAAACTATTGCAGGATCTCGCAAAAGTTCTTTTTTTCCCCACCATGTCCCTTTAGGGGCTCCGTAAAATGATTGTCATACTGAATGTTAAATATTTGTATCTTTTAGTGATGATTTGGATGCTGCTGAGCCGCCATCCACTGTTTTTTCCCTTGGTTAAAGTTTAGGCTGTACATTAGTTGTTTGGGCCTGTATAGACTTTTTGGACTGTGTCAAATTGGATTGACTTAGGGGAACCTTTGCATGTTTTGTTTGGTTTTTATTTGGGCTTTGTTTGGCCGTGTCATATTGATTTTATTGGTGTTTCCCAACTGTATATTTATTATTGCTATTTGCACAACCCCAATTCAGCCAATTGTTGCCTGTTTTAAAAACAGCCCATCAATGAACTGTTTTGCCACATATTAAATTTTTATATAAGATTTCAGAACAACTGATAATGAAGCTTTTATATTTCTGCAAATAAATGTACAAATATTTTACTACTAATTAAGTCTCTTTACACTTTATTTTACACTTGGTCACATATAGTAACCATATAAACCAAGTTAGGCTGCCAAAACTTGTAAATGTTAACTCTTTAAGTGGGAGACAGCAACTCTCCTCTAAGGTCCATCTAGAAATCAGGAGCTGGGATTCTGTGAAGCAGCAGGTTCATTTTCTAGCTGGATCTTAACTGTAAAGTCTCCTTACAATATATCTGTCTGAATTCTGAATATGACGAAACTTTTCCTTTAAAGTTCAATTTCAAACATCTGAAAATACTTTAAATAAGAAATTATTAGATACTGTGTTTTTATTGTTTTTAATTCAGAGTTGTTTTCATTTGAATGTGCCTTACTGGAGGCATCCACCGACTCCATCCCACCCCAGACATTGGGACCCTCATTTAAAATGGCCTAACCACTATATAGTGATCAGGGCAGACGTTTGGACACTCCCTCTGTAGCATCTGGCGCTCAACACAAAGCTCTCCTCCAAACCTTGTTTATTTGATAATTTGATCAATAAAATAATCACTGGTGATAAAATATCTTTTTAAAATGAGAATTCATTAAAAAAATGAGACTTCCCATCAAATATTCATTAAAAACCGGAAGTAGTTGTTAAATCTTTTAACTCTGATGCTATTGCTGGTTTCTGAATGAGTCTTTGGTTCTGGTTGGCTGTGAGCTCTACCTTTTGGTCCCGCAGGCATCGGGGCAGGTGGGGCATTTTTCGCAGGTGTCTCCAAACGCTCCCGGCTCGGTGCACTGACAGCGGCCGCACACGCAGTGCCCACGCCCGCTACACATCTTCCCGTCATCCGAGAAGCAGGAGGACGTCTCTGTGGAGCAGTTACAGTTGTCGCCAATGTAGTTGGCGTGGCATTTGCATTCCCCGCAGTGGCATTCTCCGTGACCTGGATGAGACCAGAGAAAAAACGAACAACGTAGGTAAATCAGACAACGTGGAGCTGAGATTCTGTCAACGAACATTTGAACACATTTAATAAAACCCTGCGGTCGGACTTAAGGCTACGCCCTCAGGTAGGAACATTTCAACGTTAAGATGAGACAACATGAGGCCGTGGAATCAGAAGAGCTGTAATACTCATGTCTCACCAGTGAGTGGCACTGTAAAGCTGCAACGAACGAATGAACGAACAAACAAACAAAAACAAACAAGAACAAACAACTACGAACACACAGACAAAGGAAAAAACAAAGGAACAAACAGACAAACAAAAACAAACAGACAAACAAAAACAAACAGACAAACAGGAACAAACAAGTACGAACACACAAAGGAACAAACAAACGAATGACCAAAAACAGACAAACAAAAACACACAAACAAAGGAACAAACAAATGAATGACCAAAAACAGACAAACAAAAACACACAAACAAAGGAACAAACAAATGAATGACCAAAAACAGACAAACAAAAACACACAAACAAAGGAACGAACA
>NW_015151249.1:0-1339 GCF_000732505.1 Cyprinodon variegatus | reverse complement strand
ACTTTTCCTTTAAACCACTGTGAGTCTGATAGTGAACATGGACGGTTCCTAAACGTATCTCTACTAGTCATAAGCAAGGGAGGAACTCTGAAACTAACAGTGAAACTCCAGAAATGTCCAAATCCTGAACTTTTAGGCTCACTGAGGTTTGAGTTCTGATCCTCCAGGGTTGACTTTAGGAGCGGCTGCTGCGTCGGTCTAAGAGTCTTTATGAAAGTGTAGAAGTGAAGTAAAGGAAACCAGAGTCCTGTACTTAGAGCAGAACCTCGTAGAGGTCAGGGACCCCTCCAGGAGGAAGTGTTTGGTCTCATCAGGTCAATGGTCAGTGTTGTGCAACACTCCGTATAAAATCAGACGTGCCATCATTTTTCTTCCTCCTTTTTTTATTTACACCAAAACTTTGAAGCTGTGAATTTTTGACACTGATCCCATTAAGCCGTTATTTCCCGATGCAGGGGTCTGTAGCACCACTCCCAAGCTTTGCTCAGAGGCTAAACTCATGGCATCAGGGCTGGGAACCTGTCCTTAAATGACTGTTTGGCCGCTCAGAGGGATGACGGGGTTTTCTGCCTCTAAGTGTGAAGAGGATAAAAGGAGTAAATGTAGCTGCTAAACATGGGCAGGTCTAGGCTAGCTGCTAGCTGCTTCAGTCCATAAACACCTGAGTGCTTATTAGATCTGTGGGGGAGGCGTTTGGCATCCCGTCTACTTCAGAGTTCTGGAACTCTCCCTTTTCCAAAATGGGATGCAGAGTCATCCTACCAGCCCCCCAATCACTCAGCAGCACGGGCGCCATTTAGCATGGATGCTAAACAAGCAGAGACTCTGGGTGTATTTGCATGTGTGACTGGATGGGCTGCTGCCAACATCTACTAAACCTCAACTTTATACATTTTTTACAAAATTGGTCAAAATTGGTAGATTTTTGTCTTGAGGATATAATCTGTTCTGTTAACAAGATTTATGGTGTTTATTGCTTCTTTATCTAATCTTACAGAAATCCCATCATACTCTAAACTGCATGGCTTTGCGAGAGAAGGAAGGTCTGTAAAAACAGACTGCAGCCTCTTTATCCACCAGGACTACAGACGCCATTAAGGAGGGAAAAACCTCCTAATCTGTTTGTTTTTATTCTGGACGGAGCCTCTATATCCGGTGCTACACAAACAAACCAAGTAAAAACAAAACGAACTCTATGAACTAAAGAAAACTATTTAAGCCATAAAACATTCAGTGACACATTTTTCCAGCCTGTTTTTTTTTTTGTTTCAGCTAATTATGTATAAAGTCATGCATATGATGATTAATACAGGATTAGAAGGCAGATCTTTTAGTTATC
>NW_015151248.1:388470-389687 GCF_000732505.1 Cyprinodon variegatus | reverse complement strand
TATTCTCACCAAACTGTGATAACTGTGATTAAATTCAGTGTAAACAAATGCCATATGTTGCCACCCCTCAAAAATTCCTGCCCCGCTCTCGCCACCCCATAAATATTTTTCTAGATCCACCCCTGCGCTCTTTCCATTATTGAAATGCGCTGTTGAGATTTATAATTACACCATTGTGATTGCTTAATAAGCTTGTCTGATTTTTTAGCAGCAATTTAACACCATACTATGAGCCATCGTTAGTTGTATACTTGGTACAGATAACAGTTAAACACAGCATCTGGTTTTGTAGTTTGGTTTATTTTGGTGTATTTGGGTGCAATGGATTTGTTAGGTAGGCCACATCTTCTTTCCATTTTTGTAAAAAGGTAAATTGATTTTACTGTACAATATTCTTTAGCATAACTCTTCCTTAAAGGGAAACACATGAATTAAATAGTTAAAATATCAAAGCTCATTGTGAAATACTCACTTCTGCAGTTTCCCTCTCCAAGCAGGTGTCCACAAGACTGCACCATTGGAGAACTGAAGGGGGGGAGTTTGGTCTCATGTATGGTGTTTTCTATGTTAAGTTTTGAGTATTTGGTTAGGTCCAATGAAAAATGCTTTTTTGTCTTGATTGGTAAATGTATTTCTTCATTAGCTGTTCATTTAAAACGATTTTATTTCTCTTGTTATTTTGCAGCTGTATATCCTTATGTTCCACCTCTATATAAGAAACATGTCTGCCCTTGTTCTGAGTTGGTGTTGTTTGGTTGATGTGCTGGAACAGAAAAAATAAAAACCGTGTCAGCTGAAAAGTCTTTGGAGCATGTTTTTCTTTCAAACAGTTTGGGTCCCACCCCCAAGACTGCTTGGCCTCCTGATGAGCATGTGACTCACAGGTCATTCATCCCTGCAGCCATTAGACTTTACAATGCGGCACTATAACTGCTATAACTTGTGCAATAACTATATAACACATCACAGAACCTCACCTGGACTGTAATCACCACCTCACTGGTCAAAAGAGCACAAGGCGCATGTACTTCCTGCAGAAGGTGAGGAGAGCCCACCTGCTCCCACCCATCCTCACCACCTTCTACAGAAGCACCATGGAGAGTGTGTTCTGACCAGCTGTCTCACTGTGTGGTGTGGAGGCTGCAGCACCTCAGACTGGAAGAAGGTGAGAAGAGTGGTGAGAACAACAGAGAGGATCATGGGGGCTCCTCTTCCCT
>NW_015151248.1:383988-385262 GCF_000732505.1 Cyprinodon variegatus | reverse complement strand
GGTTTATTATTGTTCAAGGACACTTATTTAATTTACCAGTGGTACTGGACCGCATTTATGCTCCAAACTGGGATAATTCAAAATTTTTTATCGACTTTTTCTCACGCCTTCCAGAATTAAATAGTCACCAGCTGGTCCTTGGGGGAGATCTAAATTGCGTTCTGGATCCCAATATGGACCGTTCTAGAGATGTAAGGGGATCACTTAGTAAATCAGCAGAGACTATTAATGCTTTTCTCCAAGCATATGGGGTGATTGATGCATGGAGATACAGAAATCCGCTTTCTAGACAGTATTCACTTTTCTCTCCAGCCCATAATTCATACTCCAGAATAGACTATTTCTTATTAGATAAGAAACTCCTCCCCCTACTGAGATCTAGTGAATGTGAGAGCATTGTTATATCTGATCATAGACCTATGACAATGGTGCTTTGCTTTCCAGGTAATGAGCCCTCACAACGCACTTGGAGACTTACTGTAGGGGCGTCATCAGGGGTGGTCAAACTCACAAACTGTCACTATATGCAGATGACTTGCTTCTTTACTTGTCCAGTCCTTGCACCTCTATTCCCAAGGCATTAGATATTATCTCTAGTTTTGGAAAGATCTCAGGCTATAAAATCAACCTCTCTAAACGTTTGCTCTTTCCTATTAACAACCAGGCTCAACAGATGTCTTTTGGGTCGTACCCACTGAAAGATACTCGCAACACTTTTACATATCTTGGCATATCAGTAACCCAAAAATATAGTGACTTATTCAAACATAACTTTAAACCTTCCCTGGAGAGGGCTAAACTGGACCTTGCCCGTTGGTCAGTGCTGCTGATATCGCTTGCTGGCAGGGTTAACTCTGTCAAGATGATAATCATGCCCAGGTTCTTATTTTTGTTTCAAACAATACCTGTTTTTATCCCAAAATCCTTTTTCAGAGAGCTGGATAAATCTATATCGACCTTTATCTGGAATAAGACCATCCCAAAAATAAGGAGAACGCATCTGGAGAAACAGAAAGAGGCTGGAGGCCTAGCTTTACCAATTTATGCAATATTACTGGGCAGCTAATATTCATAAATTAATATACTGGGTCTCTTCTTTTTATGAGGGGAATGGACCTGTATGGGTTGAAATGGAACAACATTGTGCTTATCCTGTGTCCTTACCTTCTTTGGTATGAGCACCATTGCCACTCAGTAAGCAGCGACGCACAAACAACCCCATTGTAAGCGACTCACTTTGAATATGGTCCCAATTCAAAGTGAGTCGCTTACAA
>NW_015151248.1:378826-380420 GCF_000732505.1 Cyprinodon variegatus | reverse complement strand
AAAGTCCAGGGCACACACACAAACCATGCACACACACAGAAACAGGGTTATTGCAAAGCAGACATGGGGTGTGGAGGGGCCCCTGACAGGTTGTGGGTGGAGGGGGAAATGGGGAAAGGTGAAAGAGGGGCAGGGGAGTTCACCATCCTGATGGCCGGGTTGAGGGTTTATGAAGATGTTGGAGAGTCTGGTGGTTAGACTACTGTCTTCTGTAGAAGGTTTCCATGATAATGAAGTGTTTCCCAGGTATGATGCTCTTAAAATAATGAATTCTTAGACAACGCCTTAGCAGGTGCACTGAAAAAATTTTGGCGCGCGCTTGGCGCGCAATATCTTCTGGGGGCTGAGCCACCCTTGTCTCTTAAACCTAGAGACGCCCCTGTTACAGATCCTTGTTGAACTCACTGAAGTGTCTATGAAAATAAACTAGTGAATCGCAATCTAGAAACTGAGGCTGGATCCTAATATAACCAAGACAGATCAGTGACGTTTAAACAGTTTATTCAACAGCTTGTTTGGAGAGTGGGACTGAATCTGAGCAGAGCAGACAGGCTGCAGGCAGACAGGTTGGCAGATTGTGTGAGGATTTACCAGTTTGTTATCTAGGAGAGGAAGGCAGACAGTTTATGAGGGGCTTCCCGAGTCTGTGTTCCAGAGAGAGGGAAGCAGACTGATTCAGAGATCCAGGGGTCCAGAGTTAGAACAGAGGATATCCAGGCAGGCAGAGTAAGAACAGGATCAAGCAGGCTCAGTATCAGGAGACAGAACGGCTCAGTAACGGGCGGACAACAGATACTTCAAAGAGATGCTGGATTATTCTTACCAGTATGGCATGAGTTTATATAGCACTGAGGACTGGTCTGATGGGGATTATATAGTGATGATGGAAACAGGTAACGCCGGTCATAGCTGATTGCGGACGAGAGGAGCAGAGCAGGTGTATGGACTGAATGATCAGTTCTCGGAATCAGTGCAGAGATCATAACAATTTACTTTTATTTTCATTGTATTTTAAATAGGCCTAAAGGTTCATAGGTCTTTTGTCCAGAAAAATAACAAAAAAAAATTTCACAGCACCCCGTTTAAAAATACTTTTAATGGCCCTGACCGTGTATAAAGCATATGGCTAGTTTGATGTATGTTTTATATCATATATAGCAATAGATTATGTATTCTGTTGATATATTGAATGTGTCTGCACCATTAACACCATGTCAGTTCTTTTAAGAGCGAACCTTCTTGTCCATAAACTTGATTCTGATGTCCTTCAAATTACCTGCAGTTGATTATGGTTTCCATGGTGATCTAGGACTGAAGCAAGTTTGATCCAAAAACATTAAAAACTGCAAACTTATTTCTCAATATACTCATATTATTCTGTGTCAGGATATTTTATATTCATGATGTGTAACTTTATTACACCGTAATATAACCTGCCTGTTGCGTGTCAGAACTAATGTTTTCCCAAGTAGTTTATCTAATTGGGACACTTCCTCCCCCGGCAATGTACAGTTATAATCTTATTTATTATGTAAGTGCCAAATAATTGGGAATGAGAGTGGTGTCCTTGATCCAAGTACAAAGTGTAATATTT
>NW_015151248.1:376153-377436 GCF_000732505.1 Cyprinodon variegatus | reverse complement strand
CATCGCCTGATCACCTGGGGCAAGTAGTTTTTATTGTCGGGAGAGTACAAATTTTATTGCATTTGCCCGCTGGGCAAGTGGAATGATCCCAGAAATGTATCACTCAAAATTACTTTAAAATCACCGACATTCGATGAAAAAGACCCAGAAGCGTTGCCGGCACCATTTTTGTTGTTTTGTACACATTCTCGCGTGATTTGAAAAAAGGTGCGTGATTTGAAAAAGCCGGGTGATTTTCCGCCAGATGGCGTGATTTTTGTCCACCTAGCTGTAATTTTGATGTACCAAAACTACAAACAAGCTAGAAAGCGCTATCATATGGCAGCCTTCTGTACAGTGATGCAGGTCATACATTAAAAAATGTTCATTAAATAATTTTCTCTTAGACATTGGAGAGGTGCATTTAAATGTTATAGAGCTAAACATGTTAAATTGGTGATCTGTTATGTTATTATTATTGTCTTCTTGCTGCATTTATTTTGTCAGGGAAAACTAATCCTGAGTCAGTTAAAAGTCAGGGAATTCTGAATTTACCGTGACTCTAAAATAAAAGTTATTCAGTTGTGACATTGACTTCTGTCTTGTGATTTATCTTAAGTTTTTAACCTGTCAAGTATTTTTTTTAGATTTTTAATTTATATTTAAATTTTTAATTTATATTTTACAATCTATATTTTCCCAAGTACACAACAGTTTAAAGCAAAGTATAGTTTGAAAAGAATGTGCAGGAAGGATTAATTCCTGGGGGGGAGATTGTGGGGTGGGGGGGTTACTTTAGGGTTAGGATTAAGATTCAATCGATGATAACCTAATGAGTCTACTGGCACAATCTGAGGCCATTCTATGGGTGTGATAACTGCTAATAATGACAATTTTTCGGGATGATAACATCCAAAGTGGCTGCAATCACCCACTCACTATTTACATTGTAATAGAGACCAAATCAACATGAGGAGGGACCCAATAGATGATGAGGTCCATCAATTAGAACGTTTAGACTTCATTTTCACCTGCTGCCAGATGATTTCACCTAAATAGACACATTGATCTTCTACCATTCAAGAAATAATCCCCGAATATTATTTCACAACAGACTATTGTAAGCCATATTGATATGTACTAGTTTTACTGAATATGTATTCCTGATATCTGAAAAAACTTTTTCTTGTCTAAATGACCATTTAAAAAAAAATGACATTCTCCAAATCTAGAATAAACATTCTGGATGTGTATAAATTAATTTCAGATCTCCATATTCCTACTATTACTGGTCAGCATTTGTA
>NW_015151248.1:373150-374585 GCF_000732505.1 Cyprinodon variegatus | reverse complement strand
ACAGAAAACTCAGAGCTCCCGACTTTAGTCTGGATCAATTTAGAGTCGAAGATTCTAATCTGAATTTGTTAAACCTGTTTCATGAAACGGACCCCAACAGCCAATGTTTTTAATATGACTGTTTTGAGTATTGTTTAATATTTATTTCTTTAGTTTGATGAAAATCCAACTAAAATTGAATGTAACCAAACTAAGGGTATCTTGAGCCTAGCTTTGGATTAACCAGTAAAAAACACCTTTATTTCCTTTCTATAGGATAAATTAGCCTCTAAGCTTTTCTGTACCTTTTGTGGTTCCGGTTGTTATTGAAAATTATTTATTTAAACGAATGTTGTATTTTAAATTTGATTTTGAAATTTTAGGCAGACAAAACCGACATGTTTGTTTCCAGGCGAAAAACGGATGCAGGAAGATGGAAACCTTTTATTTATTTAATTTAATACAATTTATTGACAAGGAAAATGCATTGATACAAGATAGTTATTAATATAGTGTAAATAATAAAATAAATACAATGGGGGACCATTTTCCTAAGTCCATGTAATAAAATTCAATATTATAAAAGTTTTTTTTTTTTTCTTCATGTTGTAATCAGAGATTTTTACAAGAAACTCCAGAGAAGATGTTGAAGTTTGATTAAGTTTAGATTACAGTCTTATTTTTATCTTCTGTTTGTCATCCGAACAGTAAATTTATACAGCACAAAGCCCCACCCACACAGGCAAATAATCCCCTCGCCGGGTAAGAAATGATGGCAGCCCCCAAACCAGAGTATCCAATGTCAGATTCCAGCCCACTGGACGATTTTCAGGAGAGCCATACATGGGAGGAAACAACATATTCCAGCCCACTGGCCAATTCTCAGGAGAGCGATACATGGGAGGAAACAACATATTCCAGCCCACTGGCCAATTCTCAGTACAGCGCAACACTGGATCACACATTGGATTCCTCCTTTCATTTTGAGGAGAATTATGGGTTTGTCCTTTCATTTTGGTTCAGTCATTTTAATTAAACAATCATTGTTTAATGCGGTATAAAAAAAACAGAACTACTATAAATTTATTTTTTTCTCTAAATTACTGTAAATTTAGTTTTTTTCTTACTGATGTAAATTCAGACAAATGATTTTTTTTTCATGCTTAGTTTCAGCAAACACAGCTGACCACTCTTCTCCCTCCTGTGTGCAGAGCAGAGAGGAAGCAGGATGTGGATGACGTCATAAATCTGTGCAGTAAGCTGTCGGCTTATGAGGAGCTCAAAGTGGCGGTGGAAACCATTGCCAAAGCAACAGCAATTGCGGCGAGCACCTTTAGTGTCGGGGCGGCGCTATTTGGACCTGTAGGGCTCGTTGTTGGTAAGAAGCTGGAGGCAGTGAGCTTACGGCGGGAGGGGCCCAGCAGGAGCCGAGAGGGGCCTGGAACAGAGGACATTT
>NW_015151248.1:361533-372450 GCF_000732505.1 Cyprinodon variegatus | reverse complement strand
GGTTGATTACGTTACTGTTGATCATCTGTCCATCATCGTATAAAGCCCGCCCTGACAATTTGATTGGCCCGCCAGATATTGTGCTAGCATACTCGCGCTACTGTTGAGCAATGCTAGAACGAACTTCCCGACCTCAAACTTTGTGGGCGGGACTAAGTTCGGAATGGCACCCAGGCTATAGAAACTATCTTCGCTCCTCATTCCTGAGGATACCCATGCCCGAAGCGTAGGGAATGTGATCCTAAAAAGCGCAGTTTTAAAAGAATATGATTAGTAAAACTAAATTTGAAAACTAGGAATTAAACAAAACATAAAAATGTATTAAAATTACAAATCTAAGAAAACCAGTAGTTATTCTCAAAACTTTTTCTAAAATTATAGATTTACTGCATTTTTTTCAAATTTCTTCCACTGAACTGTTTGCTAATAATGGAACAAAAATGGCTCCATAAATATTCATCTGATTCAGTTATGATAAAAAAGAAAAATTATATCCCTGTTTGTGTGAATTTCTAACCTGACAACAGCCAGATGCATGTCTCGCTCCGCCTAGCTCCACTCAGGAGCTAGGCGGAGGGAGACATGCATCTGGCTGTTGTCAGGTTAGTGAATTTCCGCTTCTATCTGGAAAAAAGATTAAGAGTTTGAATCAAAAACTGACATAATCATGTCTAATCTGGGTTTGGTTCATTCTATAGGTTTAATATTACAAAAAAAAAAAAAAACATGTTTCTTTTAAAAAATCTAAAAAAAAAAGAGCTGCCTTTTTGATTTTAATAGTTAAAGACGTACTAAATTTAGTCTCTACAAAAACTTGCTGATCTTCTTGCAGAAACAGAATATTATTGTCTGTATGTCTTATTTTTCATTGCCAACATGTTTAACTAACAGTTCCCAGCATCTATCTACTGTATCTCTACATTATTACCAGCTGTTGTTACCACGGCAACCAAACATATTTCCTGTTGTTACTTTGGTCCCTGGACTTCAAAGTAAAAGCATAAAGCAGCTTGTTGGTGAGTTGTGTTTAACCCTGAGTTTTCATCTCCATGACGACGGAAAGCATCACAATTATTTCCCCCTCTGGAAAGGTTCAATCCTCATCATTTAGCAAGAAGTGACATTCTGATAGAAACTGATCAGCATCGCCTCCTGTCTCTTTTTTTTTTAACTACATGTAAACTATCATTAATCTACTTTAGTCATCATCACTCTAAAACTTTGCTTTTATTTTGTCTTCATTTTCCAAACTCCATATCTAATTTTTTTTCCTTAAAGACACAAACTTTGATTAACTGATCTTTTTTATAGGAATGAGTTCAGACCTGCATCGGTTTCTGGAACAACACGGCTTCACCACCATTTAACAGCCCAGTTATTTGAATTGGATTCAGAAAACCAAAATAAAGATTTAATAGCCTTTATGCACCACTCCACTACTTCCTGAATGGCCGCTCTTTTGTTTTCTGTCTTTTTCTTCTGGATGGACTGATTAATGCAGGTGTGTCTGGCCATGGTTAGTAAGGTCAGACACACCTGGATTAGTCAGTTCATCCAGGAGAAAAATACAGGAAATAAAAGGGCTGATTTAAGATCAGGAAGTAGTGGAGCTGTGCATAGAGACCATTATTAGATTTTTACAATAAGGTATTTAAAGTGAAGGATTAAACAGATAACCGACCCCATTCTTTTTTCATTTTAACAAACAAATAAAAATCAAAGAATGAAACAAACACAGATTCTGATTTTCAGATTAATGTCAAATCTTATTCCTTTATCTCTTTTTATCTGATTATTTTTCACAGAGAAAGAAACCCATAAAATTCTTAAATCTTGTAAAGTTTTGTTCATCTTCTGAACACAAACCAACAAGTTTAATTTAGATTTTCTCTAGAGCAAAGTGACTTTCTGACCTTTGACCTCTGATTAAGCTTCTTCATGATAATCAGCTGAGGGATGAAATGACCTGATCAGGGAGAAAATAATGATTTATTCATATGAAGAAATGTGCAAATTAAATCCAGATTATGTCATGTTTCCTTGCAAAAGGAAAACTTTCCAATCTATAAAAACGGATAAATGTGACAATTGCCCGATTTATATGATATAAACTCAATGATTTTATTTCAGGTTCATGATATCTAATGTCCTTAAGTGCAGAAATAATTAATAAGGATATATTCTATTTATCGGCTCAAATTAAGGTTAAATTCAAAGATTTTTTTTTTTAGAGTTTTTTTTTTACTTTTAGATTCCATTGTTCTGAGGAATCTGTAGGCAGTTTTCTTATGGAGACATTCAAATATTTTCTCTGAGATGATAAACTGTTTCAGCTGAATCCAGGCTTTGCTTTGGTAGGTTGAAGACCAAACACTCAGCGCTGCCACCCGGTGGTCCCAGCAGCACATGGCGTCAGGCCAATATAAGCTGTCTCAATTCGCAGGCTGCGTCCTTCGAAAGACGCAGTGGGTGGCAAGGGCGACACCAGGGGGTGGCCACGGTCGCCCTGGGCTATGCCCTGGCCACCCCACTCGTACACTGTAGTCCTCCTGCTCTCCCCCTCCCCTACCTCGCACATGCGCAAACGAGCTACCGGTACAGATGGCACTTGTGCGCTCAGAGAACTTATTTCAAATATAGATAAAACACAACTATTGTTCAACTCAAAATGTTAACTGGTCTATGTCTCTGCACATTAGATCAGTAGTAACATTAATAATCACACAATAAGCCAAAAGATATGAGGTGTTTACTTAGATCTTTTTGATAGTTTTCCACAGGCAGTCTTACCACAGCAGTAGAATAAAACTCTGAAATTATGTTTCTCTGTGCCACCCCAAGAATTTAAGAGGCCCCATCTGGCCACCCCTATGAAACATTTCTAGAGGCGCCTCTGGTGGGTGGGCAGAGTGGACCGTTCAGCCCTTAGATAACGAAGCAGCATCAGTGCAGGCGCTACAGAATGAACAATCAAAGGGTTAATGATGTTTTATTATTGAATAAAGGCTTTACATTTCCATTAATACCATTAACATGCTTTTATGTAAACCTACCCCATTTAAACACTATTCTACTAGAAAATCATCAATCAGTAACGGTCCGGAGACATTTTTAACGATCTGTCACATTAAACAGAATTTAACACTGAAATAAAATGAGGTATTTATGGATTCATGTCATACATTGAATTTTTTAATAAATAAAAAAATAGAAATTGCCAAAAATTGCATCCTGTGCCATCTCAGAGGAGTTGACACTTGTATGACTGTATTCCTGTTTATCCATCAGTAGTTAAAGGACAAGGGTCAGCAAATGCAAATCCTGCCTGTAAAACAATGACATCGTAATTGTCATTGTATGATCTAAAGCCTCATTTGGAGCTTTTAAACAGGCTTTTGAAAAACTTTGATAATTTGCTGTAATATTATAGATTTTTTAGAATAAAAAGCTAGCAGATCTACATAATTAAAAATAACAGAAATACAATTATAGAGCATTCAGTATTGCAAGAAAGCCCACACTGTTTCTGAATAAATACATTACTGTATGAGTTAAGTTCTGTTCCGTTTATGTCTCTTTCCTTGTAAGTGTGAAATGTCCCATGCTCCTGAATGCACCATAGCTATGTGACGCTCGTATATGCATCACACTGGTCTGTGAACGCTGTGCTGTGTAGATGCACGTTTGATTTTCCGCTTGAGACAAAGCTTTGCAGTTTCAAACTCACGTCGGCATCACTGTTTATTGTTGTGTGAATAACAAGAGACTACAACAAATAAATCAGCTTTACCTCGGACAAAATCTTTTGATTGAATGCTGTTAATAACACCCGTACTTTTGTAAATGAATCTGCCAAATAACCACAATTATTTTCCAACGAGAGGAATATTTACATGTTTATATATGATTTATATAACAACAAGTAGCTCCATTGTTCATATTTCAATCCGTTTTCCTCGTCGATAGTCGCAGTTGTACAGAGCGAGACGCAGTCCCGTGACTGGGGGATGCATATCTCGGCAGGCATGCACTTTTTGGCATAACATCTGACCGCGGTCCGCTAATTCGTGACCAGTGCATTAAACCAAAGCCAAGAGTAACGAGTAATGTTTGTTTTAAAAATGTAAGCAATGGAAAGTACAGATACATGTGTGAAAATGTAATGAGTAGAAGTAAGGGGAAAAATAAGTAATGGAGTAAAGTATAGATACCTAAATAGTGTACTTAAGTACAGTAACAAAGTATTTTAGTACTTCGTTACTTGACACCTCTGGTTCTAATGAACCAACAGCAGCACAGATCCAGTCTGGAATTTAAAGCTGCTTCATCAGCTCATCCATGATAATCATTTGGAAAAGTTTCCCCGTTTATCCAGACCAGGTTGGAGACGCAGACAGGAAATGTTTTCCCGTTCATTAGAGGAGGAATTCCCATTTTTCATGCTGCCATTAAAGGTTTTCCTCCTGCGTCATAAAGCTGTAACCAAGCCTCTGTGTCTCTAAGGTGGAGTGGTGGGGGGTGTGCTTGCCTGGAAGAACAGCAAGAGCTTCAGGCCTCTGCATCAGATCCTGATGGACCTTCTTCCGCCACAGAAGCTGAAGCTCTACAGGGAGATCAAAAGGAAAGTGCTGAGGAGCCTGACCTGGAAGAATGCAGAGCATCTCCTCACCATTGTTAAAGAAAGAGTCGAGCTGAGGAAGATGGTCATTAGCACCCTTGTCATCTTCCTTGCCGTGTTGGGATATAAAGTCTATAACGCGAAACAGTTGACACAGGTGACACAGGCTGTTCCCAAATTTTTTGAACCGGGAGCATTTCAAAACCAAATCCAAGAAAGCGTTGCTTCATCTCTTCAACTAGAAGAGCATGTTCAATCTGTGTCTCAGTCACTATGGCAACATTCTTCAGGCTTTAGTCAGTAAACTCAGTGTCCTCTGCCTCTCATTACAGCCAGTGACGCCGTTTTATTTCCTGATTTAATCCAATATATATATTGCACTTATACCGATACCAGTATTGGACCCCGATCCTGCACTAAAATGTTGGTATCGGTATCAGCGAGTACCAAATATTAGGGCACCGATACCATTTTGAGAGCCAAAAGTTTATTCAACTATTGTCACCTATTCCAGGTACGCAATAAAAAGTTTTACTGGATTCACTTTGTATTCGTCTTTTTCCTGTTTCACAAAGGTAGGCAGCAGCTTGACAAAGCCATGATGGCAATTATTTTACATCCAAGTAGTTTAAAGTTCTTCATATACACACACATCAACTATAAACAGATGGTATCGGTATCGACCAATACTGCACAGCCAGGTATTCGGGCCAACAGATGGCATCGGTGCAACACTACTATATACATACAGTATATATATTTCACTAGGGCCGTTAGACAGATTAGGTTTTAACATTGCATGTCCATTTGTTTGTCAAGGATCTCAAAGTATGATAAAGAATAATCGGCACTTTTTCACAGAGAATTAAATATTTACAGGGAGACGTTTCTATAATTACGTGACATGGCATGGGATTACTAGTGTTGGTTTGTTTAATATGAGCGAGATTTGGATCATTTTATTTTCATTTAGTTATATTTACAGTACATGAAGAAATACTAAAATTATTTTCAGATTACACAAATAGAATAATTAATTCTGTGGGGGAAAAGGAATGACTTTAGGAGTAGGATTCACTCGATGATAATCTATTGAGCTTACTGGCAAAATCTGAAGGCATTTTATGGTACTGATGGTTGCTAATAACAACCATTTATTGAGATGATAAAGTCCAAAGCGTGGTTGGAAACGGACACTTAGAATTAACTGTGTAAAATAAGACTGAATCATAATGAGAGACGGTTGAAATGACACACAGGTTCTAAATATTAGAATAACATTTTTATTCTTCTTCCTCACCTGCTGCCAGAAGATTTCACCTAAATAGATACATTGATCTACTACCATTCAGAAAATAATCCTGTGATATTTTCACAGTAACAACAGGCAAGCCGTATTGATATGTACTAGTTTTACTGAATATTTATTCCTGATATCTGAAAAAAACAGTTGTCTAAATGAACATTTAAAACAAAATGACATTCCCCACATCAAGAATAAACATTTTATAGAGATTTCTATAAATCTATTTCAGATCTCTATATTCGTAATATCATTTGTATTATTTTAACTAAGAAAAAATGTTTTTCAGATATAAAGATAAATGTCAGAATGACCACTTAAAATGTGTAAATATTTCTAGATATATAAAACTTAATTCTTATAATTTTTTTTTTTTTTTTACTTTCGACATTCAGTTTCTGCTACAGAAGTTTAATTTAAAAATATATTATAACAGGAGTGTGATTTTGATCAGGAAGAATCTCATTTTAATAATCTACAAATGGAACAACAGAGGAGAGAGTTCTTTTAATGAATGTAATAACGGCCTGCCATAGTCCACTTCATATAAACTTAGGCATTAACTCCAGCAGCAATCTTCACCGTCGCCATCTTCCTCTCCTTTGTAGCTGTAGAACTATTTCACATTCTTTTTTTATTTTGTTTGCATTCCTGCATTAAAACCTCTAGATCCAGTGGGATAAAATAGACGCTTCCTGTTGTCATGGTGACTAGTCGAATTTGTGTTCCACTGATAAAGGCTTTTCATACTTGTTACGCACGTGTTCATCTCTGAGTGGATCTTCTTGGAGTTGACTGAACTAATTCATAGCAGCCGTTGTGAAACAGAAAACTCAGAGCTCCCGACTTTAGTCTGGATCAATTTAAAGATTTGAATCTGAATTTGTTAAACCTGCTTTATGAAACGGACTCCTGAAGTCAGATATGGGGACTGAGCTTTACGGTGTTTTAATTTAATTGATTCTGAATGTTTAACATTAGGGTGATGGGATGGAGGCTTTCCAGCCTGAAAGACTTTGAGCCAGAAAGCTGCTCAGCCATTAGGAGGTATTTAATGAGTCTTATTTTTCTAAATAAACTGAAACGTGTTTTAGTTTCTCTCTGAAATCTGAATAAATTTTTTTTATCTATCTGTTAATATTCCACAGATGGAGGCAGCCTGTCACTCCAGCCTTTATCCACTAGATGGCAGTAAAACTCAACACATGTTTGGGGTTATTTTGTTTTTTTCTTCAAAACTTTATTTGGAAAAACCCTCAAAGAGTGACATCATATCCAACCATTAGCTCCTGTCTCATTTCCAGCACATTTGTTTCCTTTAATTTCAAGCACATAAAGCAAGCAGTAAGGCACCTTTAATGAAGGAAGAACAAAACGCCTCTGATGAGTTTCACTCCTTAACAGGATCCTTTCGGCTTTGAGCAAATGTTTGTCATCCTGAAAACGATTGAAAAGAATTTTATTCTTTTTCACTTTAAATCTTAATCAGTTCTCAGGTTTATTTATTTCATCTTTTGTTTCTGTTTTTATTACTGGCTTAAACAAATAAATGGTTCACATGGATCGGTTGTTCATTTTTACAGTACGATCAGAAATCAGCACCGTCAGAAACTGAATTTGACTAAAACCTGTTTTCTAGTAATTTTTTTTTTTTTAGTTAAATGTAGTTTTTTAAATGAAATAAGACTAAAAAATGAATTCTAAATCCAGAAAATTCAGACTCCGTTGAATGAAATTCCTTTTCAAAGTGATTCATTTAATATCAGATTCAGTCAGACGGTCCAGGTTTCTGTCCGTACTTCCAGACCTTTCCATGACCATCACCTCATCAGTGGTTCTTCTCCCAGAATCGGCTCCGTTCAGAAGTTTGAGCTCCGACCAACCAGCATGCTGCTCAGTCAGGCTAAAGCAATCAAATCACTCAAAGTTCACATTTATAACGTCGGTATTAAAGCTCGGCCAGCAGAGACGACGTCTGGAAGTCAGACATTCCTACATGTCCGGTACCGATCTGTGAGGCAGCTGAGCTTTAATCTGTTTTAACTTTTATTACCTTAGAATATTCCCAGATGTTTGCTAGCATCATTTCCTCAGAAGCAAAAGGCAGCGATTTGGTAGCTTTGGGATCAGAAACAAGCAGCTGGAAGCAGGAGACAGAACTGAAAATATAAATTATCAGCGCACCGATTGAATCGGCCGATCAGCCTCGATTTCCTGAATTTTATTAGATCGATATTTCGGAAAGTCTGAAAATCCTCCTGTCATTGCTCTAAACTTTGGTTGATATTAGAGAAGTTTTGATTTTTCCACAGGTACTGATGTTGATCAGTGAGATTAGATTGGAATATTGAAGGAATCACTGTTCATTATAAAACAAACAACCTGTATTGTTCAATATCGAATCAGTCCATCAGGCTTTTTAAAGCTCAGACCGGCCAGAAATCGATGCATCAATAGCATAAATACGCAGCCTTTCTTTGTTAGTGTTTTCCCATCAGAAAGCTATTAACTATATTTTAACGCAGTGCTGATCTAATTGGGGATGTGCGATATATCGGCATTAATATCGGAAGCTTTAAACATATCTGTATGGGTCTGATAAGTGAAGCTGGGCCGATATTATTAACCGATGTTCATGTTGACGGACGCAGAGAAGCACGATAATCGTTTATTTCATGGTGGCCAAAGGATGGGGGAAGGTGAAGTCGCTAAATATCGGCCATAACGGCGATCGGCGCCGTTATGGCCNGCGAGGTTTCTGTAAGGCAACCCAAGTCAATGTGATTATCACAAATCAAGTCATTAACTAGCAGACTAGCAGAGGAAAGAGAGCTTATGTTAAACAGACCACATTTAATCGTTTTAACTTTTTCCCCAATTGGAGTTATTTTAATTTTAATTAGATTGTCATGATTTACTCCTTTGGGAAAATTTGCTAATTTATTAGATTTTGGTCGTGGGCTAGACACGACACTCAGTGACACTGTGTGTCACTGAGTGGGGAAAACCGGTTAGAAACGTGAACGGGTTGGTGGTGACCAGTAGGCAGAGATCCACGACTATGCTTTCTGCATACAGTTACCCAATCGCCTGGCTGCTCAGGCACTGCTGGAGGACATCTACGTGGGGGACCTACTTTAACTCCTGGATGTTCAACAGCCTGAAGCCTAGATTCCAACTCTTACACCCTTGCCTCCAAAGCTGCAAAAATACTACACTTATTACACTTCCCATTATCACTAAAGGAGGCAGAGGAATAACTGAACATCTGACACAGAGAGCAGGAGAGAGGAGAGGAAGAAGGAAGAGTTGGAAAAGAGTCAAAGAAGGGAGAGAGAGAAGCCATAGCAATGCTAAGCAAGCGCTAGCCTAGGCTAGCTACTCCTTACTACCAGAAATAAAGATGTGTGAAACTGACAAGTGCTCAGTAAAAAAAGTGCAGCAGAAGGCGCTATGTTTTAAAGTGGTTGTGTTCCCAGAACACTCAGGTGTTCTAGTTCCAGCCAACTCTCTCCACCCAGAACCAAACATGGAGAAGTATAATTTTGTTCCTATGCTCCACTGATGTGGAACAAACTCCCAGAAGACTGTAAAAGAGCTGAAAGCCTGAGTTCTTTGAAGTTAAAGTTAAAAAATGAATTTGTTTAGAGCTGCCTTTGACTGTTAAAGTTAAACTGATGATTATCTTTTTTTAAATCTTGGTTTAAGGCGAACGGTGGAGGAGCACTTCTGTAAGACCTCAGCCATTCATTGACTAAAGATGAGAGCTTCCACATACTGTTTGGACATTGAGCTGCAATATCCAACATTTTCCCAGCCCATTTCAGCTCTGGAATAAAGTCTTCACACAGAGAAAAACACATTGCAGCAACCCTTCCTCAGGCTTAAAGGATTTTTTTACTTTTTTTAAGGTTTTTGAGTCCTGTTACTTTAATGAGTTCTCTCCCTAGTGATTAGGATTAATCGTTACACTGGAATGCATTTGGAAGAATTGATGCTATAATGACGCCATAAAGGCAACTAGATGTGAAGGAAGAGACTATGATAGACTTGTTGATTTGGTAAAACTGTTCATGGCTGTTTTGAAATTTACCCCAGCTTCAGGTTTCCTTTAAGGATGCTAGTTTATACACACACACATAAAATCACCTTTTGCTATCTATGTGGGGACTGTCCATTGATATTGAAAGTATTAGAAAAAAAGAAAAAGCACCTGTGTGTTCTCAAAAGTGTTTCAAAAAATAACCGTCTTTCAATTCCCGTTATTTGATGCTAGCTCTACAGTGTGTCACTCAGTGTTTAAGAGGCTAATGACCTTAGCTTTCACTCTACTTCATTCCTTAAGGTCCAGAGAGTCAAAGGTTCACATTTGTGGGAAGATCAACTAATTCTAGAAAGTAGGTCAAAAAACACACACATTTCCCAGGTAAATTAGTCTCAACCAACCCTTTCTATATATATATATATATGGCAGCAAGAAAAGTTAATCAATGACCCAGATATCTTTTATTTAGAAGTTACCTCAGAAACATTTTATTGTAATAAAAAATAATCAGATATATCAGATCCATCAGAACAGGGAAGACAAGTCTAGTTTTTTTGGCAGTTTAACAGCAGATAAAAAAAAAAAAGTATCATTCCTGTATCCCTTCAGGATGTCCATTACCATGACTTCATGTGCCTCACACGTTATAACCTGCGTGGCATACAATGCCTTTATCAACTATTCACTGCTCTTGATGTTTTTTACACATTTTTTATTTCTTAAGTTTGATTTAATTGTCTCTGTAAAGATCTTGAGATGGCATGTGTTGTGAATTCACCCTATAAATCGGCTGGATTGACGCTGAATTTCAAGTTTGAATTTTTTAGGGCATCCCTGATACTCAAAGCGTAACAAACTAGGGCTCTTTTCGAAAACCTAGGACCTTAGAAGACCGGATTTGAAGGCCGATTACGTCATAGCGCGGCGCCGAGGTCTGGTCGGATTCCAAGA
>NW_015151248.1:358214-359817 GCF_000732505.1 Cyprinodon variegatus | reverse complement strand
AAACGCTCGTACTCCTCGATTAGGGCAGGGTCGAGGATGTACGAGCCCGGAACCCACTGGCGATCCTCCGGTCCGTAGCCCTCCCAGTTGACGAGGTACTGCCAGCCGCGACCTCGTCGACGGGAGTCCACGATGCGTTGAACGGTGAAGGCGGGATGACCATCGACCTCCAGGGCGGGTGGTGGGGAGTCGGAAGGTGGGCACAGAGAACTCGAGATGACAGGTTTAATTTGGGATACGTGGAAGGTTGGGTGAATCCGGAGGGACTGAGGCAGATGGAGACGGACGGCAGACGGATTGATGACTCGGGAGATCTTGTAGGGACCTATAAATCTGGGCGAGAGTTTTCGAGACATTCCCTTGAGGGGAATGTCTCGAGTGGACAGCCATACCTCTTGACCTTCAGAGTACTCGGGGGCGGGACGTCTCCTGGAATCAGCGAAGCGTTTGTTGGTCTCAGAAGATCGGTTGAGGGTAGTGATGGTTTCTCTCCAGATCTTCTGACAACGCCTGATGTGATGATTAACTGACTGGACCGAAATCTCTCTCTCGTCTGCAGGAAAAAGTGGAGGTAGATAACCGAGACTGACCTGAAAGGGAGATTGTCCAGTGGAAGCAGATTTGAGGGAGTTGTGTGCATATTCGATCCATGTAAGATATTGGCTCCAGTCGACGGGATTGTTGGATGTGAGGCAACGAAGGGTAGATTCTAGCTGCTGGTTCATCCTCTCTGTTTGTCCGTTAGATTGGGGATGGTAACCTGATGTCAGAGAGGGTTTACAGCCAAGTGCAGAACAGAATGCCTTCCAAACCTGGGATATGAACTGAGGTCCCCGGTCCGAGAGGATCTCCTGGGGGATGCCGTGTAACCGGAAGACGTGCTTGACGAGGAGCTGGGCTGTCTGGAAGGCCGTGGGAAGTTTCCTAAGGGGGATGAGATGGCAGGTCTTCGAAAAGCGGTTAACAATGGTGAGAATAGTGGACATACCTCGAGAAACAGGGAGGCCGGTGACAAAGTCAATCGCAATATGGGACCAAGGACGCGAGGGAACCGGAAGTGGCTGTAGCAGGCCTGAAGGAGGTTGATGTGAGGCTTTATTACGGGCACATGTGGAGCAAGCCAACACATACTCCTTGAAATCTTTATGGAGGGTTGGCCACCAGAAGCGTCTTGAGATAAAGGCGACGGTTCTACTGACTCCCGGATGAGCAGAAAACTTGGCAGCATGCATCCATTGGATGAGGCGGGACCTGACAGAAGATGGCACATAGGTTCGGTTAGTGGGATCGTTACCTGGGTCGGGTTCCATAGCCAGGGCGGAGTTGATTAGGTCAGTGATTTCCCAGTTAACCACTCCAACAGTGCAGAAAGCCGGAAGGACCGGTTCAGGTGTCTCAGGATGATCGACGGAGTAAAGACGAGAGAGAGAATCGGGTTTGACATTCTTGGATCCGGGTCTGTAGGAAATGATGAGATTAAACCGTGAGAAAAAGATTGACCACCTGGATTGACTGGGATTGGCTTGCTTGGTTGACTGGGTGTAAGCCAGGCTCTTGTGGTCAGTCCATACTAGAACCGGATGCTCAGCTCCCTCCAGCCAAT